>NC_026005.2:66359821-66464821 GCF_000442705.2 Elaeis guineensis | reverse complement strand
AGGGCTGTCTGCTGAACTTTAGGAGGCTTCATCAGAAGCAAAACACTTGAAGAAGAAGCTGAAGGAGAAAAGAGAGAGCCAGGATCTCCTCTGACGTTGCTCGTAGATCAGGAGCTTTTGACTATGAATGCTGAAAGAAGAGAAGGTCGATTGGTAAAAAGAGGAGCCAAAATCATAAATCAAACTTGCAAGATGGCGATCTCTGTGGACTTCAAGAGGTGCAAAATAATGATTCTGGCGCATCTCCCTTATGACAGTGTTGAGTTTCTACAAGTCAACTTTTTAGATGAAAGCTTGAAAGTCGTGACAGCGGATAGCACCAAAAAATTTGCAAGAGCATCTCGTTATTTTGCTAAAGCAAATAAGGTCGATGGGGCCATCCAAATTTAAGAAGCTACCAGCACTGAAGAAGGCTGCTCTAGAGCAAGTTTCTTTGACGATGCTCTGGGGTGGTGATGTATTTTTCTTTCTTTTTTTATAATTTAGATGATGTAACCAATTTTAGATGCAAATGAATGAAATTTATTTTTATTAACAATATTCACGATGTATGAATGGATTAGTACAAATCATATTTCGAGCTGTATTGGCCAAGTTCTGATCTATATTAGCTAACAACTTAGCTATAATTGAAATTATAAAATATGATCTGAGCTATAATTTAGCGAATACATGATCTGAGCAACATTCTGAGCAAAGCATAGCTCGAGCCACATCTGGTTGTAATCCGAACTATATAATTCATACGTGTTGCACAAACATTAAAAGAATTGGAATTCAAATTGCCTTCACATGGTAGGTACCATTGCATATCTTCACACGTCTCTTTGAAAGTGGCATAAAGTATGATTTACTTGCCACTGGCATTAATTACCATATCGACGGCAGGGGTAATATCTAATTAGTGATTGCCACACATCGAGCATCTGTTCATGCTCTATCGATTCATGCCACTAATAATTAATGCTTTGAAAAGAGGCATTGCTTGGAGATAATTTGAACCTTGTTTATTTAAGACCTCAAACAAAACTAAGTGCAAGCTTTTAGGATTCCTAGTCATCCCTATTTCCTTTTGCTGTAGATTTTCTTCCTCCTTTGTCCTTTGCTTCTAGAACCCTTCTTTGCTTCCAAAACTCTTCTTGCAAGGAGAATGGCCTCTGGAGATTCTGATTTCGCCCCAATGGGATTCTAGTCTGAGCTAACGGAGTGGGACGTGGTATTGCTTCATGAGCAGTTTCAAATCCCTCCAGAGTTCCAACTAAAAATATCATAGCCGAATGATCGAGTCTGTCGACCTCCCCCAGGGTAGATAAGCCTCTATAAGGAATTCTTTCAGGCTGGACTGAGGCTTCCTCTCTATCCCTTCTTTATAGGTCTCCTCAAAAATATCTTAAGATGTCGTCATGTTTGATAATCCCGAACTCATGGCGGCATGTTTGCAGTTTTACTGTAGCATGTGGGTTAGCTGGGATTGATTCCAGCATTGCACTCTTCTTTTCTTTATTCAGCCTTAAGAGGCATCTTGATTCATATAGGTGGCGGTACATGTCGATATGAAGGAAGAACAATGTCCATCCATTGATATAGGATGCTCCTACCACTATCCACGACTGGAAGGAGCGATTTCTCTTTGTCTCTCAGATGTCCAGTGAGGATTGGAGGTTCGTGGTCTAGGGTAATCAAGAGGCCATGCTAAAGAACCTTTGTTAAATCAATGCCAGAGGTAGGAGATGGAGGCCCTGTGTAACTTCAAGGTTTCGATGCTGAAGGAGCTTCTGTCAGTGCAGACTATTGAACGCCGACATCAGCTAAGCCACTCCTCAAGATGCACATAGGTCACCTGCCTCAGGGCTATGTGTTCTTTAATTTTCACTTTATCCTTACGCTAACCATTTAGTTGCCTTGGTTGCAAAGATGGGCTTGGATTTGCTGAAAGAGGTGAAAAAGAAGGCCCATAGAAAAAGGATAGCTAAACTTGTGGGTGGACGGAGCACCCCTATCAAGATCAGGCATCCCCTGGTGTTGTTGGTTCCTGGGCTAGATGGTCCTGAGCCTCCTCGTGTCGGCGACTTCAGAGTCGTGAGGATTCAATCTAGCTCGACTTCATCGACTTCTGATGGAGATCAAAGAAGCCAAACCTATCAAGCCTTGAGGAGGCAATTTTGAGCCTGCCATACCCGAGGAGACAATTTCGAGCTTACTGGCTTCTCCTGTCATCATATTCTCTTCGAAAGATGAGCCAGCCATGAGGTTGGGACTTCTGGGGCCGCACCAACTATACTAAAGCTCAAGGCTTGAGCCTTAGAGAACCACCAACTGGCGCACGAGCTATTCACCAAGATGCTCCTCCCAGTTGATGTACCCAAGCTACTACTTAAGCCGCACAGGGAGGTGAGGAGAAAGGCCGTGGAGAGCTTCATTCGGCTAAGTTGGAGCTTCTGTAGTTTTGTTTACTTTAAACATATACTTATCATGTGCACTAAGATTTCTCTTGATAGCTCACCTATTATCTGAATAGGTATATGGAGAGCTACCGCGATCTTTCGACTGAAGCAAAGAAGCACCGAGACACTCAAGGGTACCAAAGACAAGGCTGTAAGGAAGGCTGGAGAGGCCTCCATGAGGACCAACATCACTGAAAGGAGGGCTAAACATGGCGAAGCGGCCTTGAGAGGAGTTGTCAAAGAGAACTCTCGATTGCAAGGGAGAATAAGGGAGCTTGAAGCCCAAGCGGAGAAGAGTAAAGTTACAGCTGAGGCAGCAGAGAAGAAGACATTGAAGGCCACCTCAAGGACTATTGCAGACTTTCGAGCGTCAATGGAATACAAGGATGAGAAAGTTGAGTTCTCCATTGATGCCTACATCGGTGGGAAGCAACTGGTCCAGGACAGAGTTGCTGCTAACTATCTAGAACTAAATCTGAATTTTTTGAATGAACTTTGGAAATCCACTGCAACCAAAGTATCCATGATGGATGCCTCAACTCTTGATGCTGCCTTATAGGCCTTTATCTTTTCTTCTTTTGTACTTGGACCTTTTGAGGTCGTTGTAAAAACTTCAGAAGAAATGAAGTTTGTTTTTTCTTCATAGCTCTGCCTTTTATTTGTGACTGTGTATTTTTATTCAGCACATGAATTGTCTTAAAATATTAAGCTTTGCCATGAATTTAGTTTTGATTATAGGAAGTATGAATGTTCTGAGCAAAGAAACTCCAACAGTAGCTAGGCTGATTTTGAATTAGAGCCGATCAAAAGCCATTGAGATTTAAGCCGATCAAAGGCAATCATCCATGCATACGAATCTGAGGCAATTATTCGAGATTATCGATCTGAGCTTTACTCTTTTTAATGCGAGTGGTCATAGGAAATGATGGCTGCTAACTCTTCCAATGGAGTAATGCCTAAGAAAGAATGTGGGGCCTATAAGCATATGGGACATCATCATGTCCTAGTTTATGAGGCATCACTTAAATTTATTTTTGGTAATGGAAAGACATGCCATTTATTATCTGATGGACAGTTGTATTCTTTCAAACTGTCGATTGACAGTCGATGTGGGCACTAGCACCTATAAATAGAGTAGAAGGCTGGTTGAACTCCACCCTTCATCTTTCTACCCTTTACAGAAACTTCTTCTTCTCTCTGCTACAATGGCACCACCTTTGTCAGCAATCAAAGCCAGAGTGAAAGAGCGGAGGATCCTAGTGAGAGTGGCCTAAGAGAAAGCCAGGGCCAAGCATGTTGGTCTGTCCTCTCGCAGGGCACCCTCCATCTCTCAATCCCCACCATCTTCTGGAAGCAGATGCACCCCCCAGCTTGAGCTGATTCCTCCCGATGTCTGAGCTCACTATATCTATGAGTTTTGGATCTCTACGGAGTTCGAGAGGGAGGCCATCGATATTGCTGCTGTAGCCTTCATCCATGATTTCAAGGATTGCAAGACTCACCTGTGTCGGATAATGCCGTATTGGATCTCCATGGCTTAGAGCCCAGAAATAGCAATGAGGAGGTGGGGATCTTCTCGTTAGATGAGGACTGAGCCTCCTCATCCTTGTTCTTATTTTGTTTTGCCCATTTTTCTTCTTCTTTTTTTTGTAAGGTGGTGCTTCAGGCGCCATCTTCTCCCTCATAAATATTTGGATGAATGAAAGGAAGTCATCTTTCACAGAATCTTTCATAGCATCTGCATTTTCTCTATTCATACTTTGCATATTTCCACTTAGCACGTAGAGGCTAGTTCTAGCCTGAGGAGCTCAGAATTACCTCTATTTGATTTAATTCCGACCTTAGCAGTTTAAATGAACATGTTCCAACTTAAAGGAAATAGAATTACTCCAAATGAATTTTGATAAAAATGGTTCTGAGCAGAGGAACTCTGATTTTGAGCAGAAAGACCCCAGTAGTGGCTAGGTTGATCATAGACCATTTTGAGCCAGTGCTAACTGAAAGCAATCATTCGAGCAGCACATTTACTTTGCTCCTCATGCAAGTGGCATCTTTTCTCTGCTCGTTGATGCGAGTGGTATTTTTGTTCTGCTCGTTGATGCAAGCGGCATTTTTGCTCTGCTCATTGATGCAATAGATCGATCAAAGGCTGATTCTTGTGAACTGAGGGTCCTTTTGGTTAGTCCTCCGAAGGTCCTTTCAGATTCGCCTTCGTTGATTAAACATAATTTAGATTAGAGAAATCCTTGAAAGCTCGACTCCAACCAGAAAACCTTATGTAAGAACTATTCCAATCAAAGGAACCTTTGTAGAGCTCACGGGATAGGAGTTTAAGCTTTTCATGCCACTTTTATGAACAAACATAAATTGATGAACCTAAAAATTTATATATATAATAAGAGCAAGATATTACAATATTATTGATGATACATACATAGGTTGGCCGAATTTCATGGCCTAGGAAGTGGAGTCCTATCGAGTTGCTTTAGCCAATAGGTCCAGGATATACTACCTTATCCACTTGATAAGATCTTCCCAAGTTGAGTGATAGCTTCCTCTGCTCAGTAGGCTATGAAATTTAAGCTCGCCATAATACCAGATCACCAACTTACTTCTTGATTTTGACCTAGGAATTATAGTATCTGGCCATCGATCCTTTGATGACAGATTGCCATTCTCACAGCAGCACGCTCCCTACTTTCTTCAATTAGATCAAGGTTAGCTGAAAGCCACATTGAGTTGGTATCTTCATTATACTCCTCCCCTTTGAAAGATGGGAGCTCAAATTTCACAAGTATGACAGCTTTAGTCCCGAATGCTAGATTGAAAGGAGTCTTGCCCATTGGGATCCTCTGAGTGGTCTGGTAAGCTCATAGTACATGATGAAGCTCATCTATCCATGACCTCCCAGTTTGATCTACTCGAGCCTTCAAGCTCTGCAGGAGAGTTTTGTTGGTCACCTCCATCTCTTCATTTGCTTGTGGGTGGCCCACTAAGGTAAAGCAGTGCTCTATTCTATATTCTCTATAGAATTCACAAAGTTGAGCATCACTAAATTGTCTGTCGTTGTCTGTGATTAGCACTTTGGGAAGACCATAGTGGCAGATAATAGATTTTTAAACAAAATTTTTACTCTTGCCTTTGTTATGCGGGCCAAAGGCTCGACTTCGATCTATTTTATAAAATAGTCAATAGCCATCAAAAGAAATTTATGCTGACCTAATGCAAGAGGAAAATGACCAATGACATCCATCCTCCATTGAGCAAATAGCCACGGAATGCTGATAGAAGTCAGAAGTATTGTCAGTTGATACTGAATGTTAGAAATTCTTTGGCACTAATCGCACTTTCTGAAGAAGCTGCCTGCATCTTGCTGCATAGTGGGGCAGTAGTAGTCCTACCAAAAAATTTTATAAGAGAGGGATCTACCCCCCAAGTGGCTTCTGTAGATTTCTTCATGTATCTTTCATAGCATATAATCGGCTTCAGACAGGCATAAATGAAGGGAAGAAAAACTGTTTCTCTTCGGAAGATCCAAATTGTATCTAAAAATCTTTCTATTCATCTATATGATTAAGAATCAAATCATTACCTGATTAGTAGTAGAACCAGAGATCAAATCTTAAATTATCTAAAATAAATCTTTACAGAATGTGTAGATCCTTTACTTTGCATGCACGCCAGACGCTGCAGGAAAGCAGGATGAACTCCGATCCAATCATTTTCGCAATCCAATCGAATGAGGGAGAAAATGTGCTGATGTGATATCTCACACCAACAAGTGAGATGCCCAAGAAGAGCCCACACCCAAGGAAAGAGGGCGGCACCAAAAAGGAGAGGCCAAGGAGAAGAAAAAGGGCCTCTCTCTTCACATGCCTCTCTCTCTCTTTCTCTCTTTTCTCAATTTGATTTGTTTGCTATGCATCCATAGATAGAGATCCTCTCTATTTATAGATGATTCTCATGACCTAATAAGTATAGACGTTCTAACTCAAATCTGATTTGAATTGGTCCAATATTCATGAAAGAAAGATTCCTACATGAGATAGAATTGTCATCACTTATGACAACCACTTTGCACCTCCTCCCTCACCCACATAAGATGCCCCAAACTAGAACTATTTTAGGTGTTGGTCAGCCCACACAAGAGGAAAATTTTAGTGCAAGTAGAAATTCTCATATCTCATCAAAATGGATCTGATTCGAATCCAATTCGAAGCTAGCTGGTTCGAAATAATTTCGAAAGACTGTCAATCTCAAACTCTTTAGAACTTCTGTACTAAGTTTAACTTAGATTTTTGGATCCAGTTAAGCTTAATTAATTCAAATCTAATTTAAAATTAATTAACATTTAAATTTAATCTCTCATATGCTCCGTGGATCATAGATCAAAAACTATTCATCTCCAGGATCGAACTTGAACCTCATATATAGTGCTAGGTAGACATAGTTAACTCTTCAATGTCATTTGATCCATAACTTAATTCTCAATCAAGTTAGCTTATATGTTCAATCAAATTAAGTACTTTCAATTTGAATATATAAATATAGGCCAATTTCTTTCTATTTTGTCTGATTTGTGTGCATGACTCCATAGGTTCAAACACTAAGCCGATAGCACAGGAATCAATTTCTGCACCAATCGAGATACCATCTAGTAATAGTTTTCGACGTTCAGATATATCGAATTATCGTAAAAATATTTCAAAATCTATACACATGATTACAGCATAATTCATCCTTTTGACCTTGGATGCTCTAGAATGATCTCAGGTTAATTGTCAATCGAGATTGCTTCATCTACATTGTATTTCAACCTTTCAAACCCATCTCATGGATTATCCTAGTCAAGACTTTGCTAAATTGAAATACAGTGATACATCATCTCCAATAATCTGGAGGGATCAGTTTCATCTGGATCTACACACAGACTTCATAAGTACTTGACTGTATCCAGTAGCCTTCCATCGCTGTATTAGAAATTAAGATAGTCTGGCATCAAAATACAGTGAGTTGCTTGCAAGTCACTACAGTAACCTCAGATCTGAAAGATACTTATATCCATATGTTTCATGAATAGCTCTTGACAATAGAATGCTCAGCAAGTGAGTCACTTATTCAGTGATGATATAGTCCTATATCTCACCTGTATGCCATACAAGTATCATCACACTTCTTGATTAAGAAGACAACCAACCCATATGGCACACAACGACCTCCACTTGATAAACATTACCGTCCTATAATAACATATCATTTGGTTGTGAATATATTTAAGAACTATATGATAAATCTTCTCTTTATTGTATACTAGCATAGCTCTAAAGACTTCATCACAGCACAAAAGTTCAAGGAAGATGTTACTTTGTGATGAAAAATGTCAGAACAACTATTATTCAAAAATCAATAATTCATATACAAAGAGAAACTCAATCATCACATGATTGATTTTAGAATATAATTTTCAATAATTTTCACTTAGACTAAAGCCAATCAGAGCAATATCTTATACCCATCTTTCATTTGAAGTCATCGAACTCTTTGATCCCAAGAGCTTTAATGAAGGGGTCAGCTAGGTTCTCATTTTTGTAGATCTTTGAAGCTCGATGTCATCTCGGTTCACGATCTCCCACACCAGGTGATAGCGGCACAGAACATGCTTAGTACGATGGTGTGATTTTGGTTCTTTTATCTGAGTTATGGCACTGGAGCTGTCACAATACAGTAGAACAGGGCCATCAATAGAAGGTATAACTCCCAGCTCAGTGATGAACTTCCACAACCACATTGCTTCCTTTACAGCATCCGATGCAGCAATATATTCTGCCTCATATACAGAATCGATAACAGTATGTTGCTTGAAACTCTTCCAGTATACAGCTCCTCCATTCAGAATAAATACATAGCCTGATATGCTTCTGCTGTCATCATAATCTGAATGAAAACTGAAATCAATATATTCTATAAGTTTTAGATCAATATCTCGATAGATAAGCTATTGGTCTTTAATATTTCTTAAATACTTAAAAATTACTTTCACAATCTTTCAATGCTTCTCATTCGGATCCAGCTGGTACCTACTCACTACCTCTAGTGAATAGGCCACATCCAACCTCGTATATGTCATAATATATATAATAGATCCTACTATCGAAGCATATGGTATTCTACTCATGCGCTTTCTCTTCTCAGGAGTTGTCAAACAATCTTTCTTGAAAAGAATAATTTCATGGCCTATTGAAAGATAGCATTTTTTGAAATTATCCATGTTGAACCACTTCAACAAGATATCGATGTATGTAGATTGAGACAATCCAAGCAACCTTCTAGATCTATCCCTATAGATCTTTATCCCTAGGATGTAGGATGCATCTTCCAAATCCTTCATAGAGAATTATGATGATAACCACAGCTTCAAACTCTGTAAAGTTAGGATGTCATTTTTTAGTAATAGTATATTATCCACATACAATACAAAGAAGATCTATAGAATCGAAAGCCCACTTGTAGATGCAAGGCTCTTCTCCGTTCCTAACGAAGCTATATGTTTTGACCACCTTATCAAAATGCATGTTCTAATGCCTAGAAGCCTGCTTAAGTCTATAAGTAGATCTTTTCAGCTTGCACACTTTCGACTCATCTGTGGATGTGAATCTTTTAGGTTGTATCATATACATCTTTTCTTCCAGCTCCCCATTAAGGAAAGCGATTTTGACATCCATCTGCTAGATCTCATAATCTAAGTGTGCAATGATAGCAGGCATAATCTAGATAGACTTAAGCATTGCTACGGGAGAGAATGTCTTGTCATAATCAATACCATAATACTGACGATAATTCTTGACAACTAGATGGGTTTTATAGGTCTCTACCTTTTCATCCGCTTCTCTTTTTCTCTTGAAAATCTATTTACACCCTATAAATTTTATCCCTTTAAATGGATCAACTAGTATCCATACACTATTGATCTTTATGGACTCCATCTTGGATTTCATGGCCTCAAGTCATTTCTGAGAGTTGGGCCTTTGCATGGCCTCCATATAGGTAATCGAATCCTCATCGTTTTTATCAAGTTTGATGGGGTCACCATCCCAGACTAGAAAACTGTAGTATCTATCCAGCTGACGTGATACTTTATCGGATCTCCTTAATGGCACCTCTACTGGCTCCAAATTCAATTCACCAATCAAATCCAATTTTGTGTGTCAATCCTTCCACCTCATGAACTTCATCAAGTTCAATTTTACAGCATTAGCTCCCTCACCGAGGAACTTCTTTTTCAAAAAGACTATCTGACTGCTAACAAATATCTTTTGCTCTGCAGCAAGGTAGAAGTAGTATCTTTTAGTTTTCTTTGGGTACTCTATAAAAAGCATCTGTCGGACTTTGGTCCAAGCTTATCTGTCTTTAAATGCTTGACATAAGTGGACACCCTAGACCCTAAGGTGTGAGAGCACTGGCTTACACCCAATCCATATCTCATATGGAGTTTTATCAATAGATTCTAAAGCATATCCCGAAAGGAGATTGGCAGACTCACAAAGCCCATCATGCATCTGACCATATCTAACAAAATTTGATTCCTCCTCTTCCACACCCCGTTATATTGTGGTGTTCCAGGAGGGGTCTACTGTGAGAGAATCTCATTCTCTTTCAAATATGTCAAGAACTCATTGGTGAGGCATTCACCTCCTCGATCTGACCAAAGGATCTTAATACTCTTCCAATTTTTTCTCTACTTCTGCACGAAATTGTTTAAAAATTTTAAATGATTCAGACTTATGCTTCATAAGATAGACATACTCATATCTCGATAGATCATCTGTAAACGTAATAAAGTAGTACTATCCTCTTCTGCATTTATGTTCATTCATCTATATACATCAATATGTATTAGATCTAGGATATTTCTGGCTCTTTCATCTTTTTCTTTAAAAGGTGACTAGGTCATCTTACCAAGTAGATAGGACTCATAGGTAGGCAATGATTCACAACCATCTATCTCAAGGATATGTTCTTTGATCAACCTGTCAATCTTACTCTTGTTCACATGACCAAGCCTACAATGTCAAAGATAAGATTCACTAATATTATTTAATTTAGGATGTTTATTGGCTGTGCATATTGTACTAACAGACCGTGATATTACATATATGCCATGTTTTAATTATCCATACATAATTGCATATCATTCACAATGATATCACAAAAATCATCTTTTATTATAAACTTATAACCAAGTTTGGCCAAAAGATCTATAAAGATGATATTCATAAAAAAAGAGGGATAATAATTACAATCATTTATCATGACACTACTGGACTCAAAGATAAGCAAAGTTTCTAAGGCCAGAATTGGAATAAAACTTTCATCTCCAATGTTAAGGAACCGCTCGTCCTCTCGAAACTTCCTACTTGCTTGTAGTCCCTATAATGAATTATATCTATTAATAGGACTTTCGATATCCAATATCCAGGTAGTAGTATCACAAACAAAAAAATTACAAGGAGTTATCATATAAGTATCTTGTGAAGCAACTGCTTGCTTCTTTCTCTTATTTTCAGATCTATTTAGGTCAAGGATGGCTATATAAGTAGGATAATTTCTTTTCTAATGACCTAATTTCTTACAGAAGAAGTATTCTGTCTACTTCTTATCAACTTCTGATGGTTTGCTCTGCTTAGGATCGGCAGTATAAAATTTTTATATCTTTTTCTTCTTTCTTCTCCTAGAATATCGATATCTTGCAAATGAACCTCCTACTAAATTCACTGGCTCCTTCTGGAGCTCATGATCCTTTTCAAAAGTCTGTAGTAACCCTAGCAAATCAAGATAGTTTACCACAAGCTTCATCATTCTATAATGACTGAGAAAGAATAGGTAGGATTTCAATAGCAAATTGAGGATAGTATGTTTGCCTAACTATTCATGCAATAGAAAGCTAAGTTTGCTAAGGCACTCAATTTTCTCAATCATGTATAATACATGATTGATGACTAGAGTCTATTCTCGCATATGGGTATTGAACACTGCATGGGAGATTTTATATCTCTTCACATCCTCAGGGGTGTCGAAGGACTCATTCAATATTTGAATAATCTTCTTTGGCTGCACATCCTCAAACTTATGACTAAGTTCATCGTTCATAGCTACCCTCATCACACAACGCACAATCGTGCGATCATTGAGCCACTTCATGTAAGTGCTTCTCATGGCATGAGGAGCATTGGCTGCTAGTTCTCAGGTATCTGATCCATAAGGATGTACAAAAATCCTCTTGTGCTCTAAGACGATCTTCAACTTTTGATACCAGCTATTGAAGTTGGGTTTGGTGAGCTTGCCGCTGTCCAACAGCATATGGAGGGATAGTTTGTTGGCCATAACTGAAAAAAAATATCAGTCTATTAGTATATGAATTATTTTTAATTCTAAAGATATAGACTTTAGTCTAAAGATCCTTCCACTATTTTCATAAATTAGTAGCCTCTATCTCCAACTTGAAAAATTATACTAATTTTTTAGTGGGTACTAGAATCCACACGGACTGCATTCGGGCCCGAGTGTGGCTCGACCAATCTTAGTGCATCCATAAGTAAATTCATAACTAATTATTTCTTCAAACAACTTCCAGCAATTAGGTGTTGCCCAGGCATCCTTTCAACAGATATGTGGCACTTTCATTGAAAATTTTGATTAGGTCCAACCATTAATATGACACACCAAGTGCATCCAATAAATAGATGTTCAAACCCAAATGTGGCTCGATCAATCTGAGCATTGATCTGAAAGTACATCATGATGGTCATATGATGAATGACAATTTCAATATGTAATAAATACCAGACATGTGGTACCTCCAATGTCTATTTGAAATATTGGACTCATTATCATGCACTTTAATGGGAGGCAATGATCAAGTTATCTCATAACTTTATCATTTTATGGACCTAATAATTTAAAAAATTTGATTTCACTAATCTGAGAATAAGAGAAGAAATCAACCTGCAAGCTACCAATCCTCCCACTGACTTCACCAAGTCATATAGATGACTAGACACAAGCTGGTCTAAAGATACCTAATCAGTCACACTGATTTATCTTAATGGCATGGGTCTACACGAATTGACTAGTGACCTAATCAAAACATAATCTATCATGTTGGTCGGATAAGCGAGATCAATCGGAGGGATATGCCCTTAACTTACCGTAGATGCATCTAGGCGAATAGCTCTCAATTAAAAATTACTTGATCGAATCTGCCAAACTTATCTTAAACACCAACTAATTAATTAGTTTCGATTTGGCACACCAGAAGATTTGGCTCAACCATAGAGCCATGATCATGGTTCATTTATTAGGATCAAATATATGGACTTGATCAAACTTCAACTATTGAGGTTGATTTAGAGAAATACTGACCTAATCTAATTCAATACTTGATTATAACTAATTAATTTCTCTACTTGATCCATATGTATATCTAACTCTAAGTCTAACTCATTAGAAGGACCTAATTCTTGCTAATCCTTTGCCCATTGATTTATGTGGTGTCTTAATGATCTTCAATTCTCAAATCTAGATCATTCAAACTTAATTCATAATTAAGTGTATGAAATGTGTGTTTCAATCTGTAGAACTATTCTACAAAAGTTTCAGGTGAAACATATGATATATTTCAATACATGAAAATAAATATTTATAGTATGTTTAACAATTAAACATGCATAGATATAATCTAAACTTCATACATACATCTCATGCTTCATAATAACTTTTAGATCCATACCAATTACATCATATGTAACATGCCATTCAATTTTGAAATAGTTTTACATCTGAATTTTATCCTATTGTAATGAATTATAAATCACTTTATATCTAATCTAAATATATTTATGATTAAAATAATACATAAAAAATTAATTTACTTTTTTTTTTCATGAAACTGGATCACAATAACATCCTTACACGTCATAAGAGAACCCATCGAATAGGCAAAAAAAAGATTAATCCTTTCAAAGTCTTATGACCAAACAATCTGATGATCTTATCAATCCGAGTACTAGACTATTAAGATCTAAAATCTAATTTCATATATAATTACATCAACATATAATTATTAATAAAATTATTTTGTGATGAATATATCTTTGATCTTATTGATTATGTTCTTTATCTAATCTAATTAGATTTGATGCATCATATACATCATATCAGATCTAAAATATATCTTATACTGATTATAAAATATTATTTTCAGATATGATATCACATAGAAAATAAATTAGATGCAAACATGAATGCATAAGAAAGAAATTTTTGATAAAATCTATTTTCGTGCAGTACTAAATTTTGATAGAATTTAGATCAAATATTCATTGAAATGGATCTAATTTAGATATAAAATAAACCCCACTTCATAATAAAAATAATAATATTAAAATTTTACTAAAATAAATTTTAATTCATATTTTTATTCCATTAAAAATTCAACAACAACAGAATTTTGTTATAAAAGACTTATAACAATCTCAAACAACCATTGATTAGGCTCATTTAATCCAATTAAAATCAGATCAAAAATTTCATACAAAAAGATTTAAATTAGATTTAATGTTTCATAAAAAATCTCAATTATTTCTAATATAATTAATCTTAAAAAATTTAGTTATGCATGCATGTATTTCAAGCCTACTCTGATACCAGTTGAAGGGAAGGGAAACTTTTCTCTTCGGAAGGTCCAGATTGTATTTAAAAATATTTCTATTCATCTATATGATTAAGGTTCAAATTTTTATCTGATTAGTAATAGAATCAAAATTAAATCTTAAATTATCTGAAATAAATATTCATGGAGGCCTGGATGTGCAGATCTTCTACTTCGCATGCACGTCAGATACCGCAGGAAAGTAGAAAGAACTCTGATCCAATTACCTTCGCAATCTAATCAAATGAGGGAGAAGATATGCTGGTGTGACACCTCACACCAATAGGTGAGATGCCCAAAAAGACCCCATGCCAAAGGGAAGAGGGGCGACACCAATAGGGAGAGGCCAAGGAGAAGAAGAAGGGCCTCTCTCTTCACATGCCTCTTTCTCTTTTTCTCTTCTCTTAATTTGATTTGTTTGTTATACATCTATAGGTAGAGATCCTCTCTATTTATAAATAATTTTTATGACCCAATAAGTACAGAAGTCCTAACCTAAATCTGATTTGAATCAGTCCAATACTCATAAAAGAAGGATTCCTACATGAGATAGAATTGCCATTACTTATGGCAACCACTTTGCACCCACTTCCTTACCCATATGGGATGCCCCAAACTAGCACCATTTCAGATATTGGTCGGCCCACATGAGAGAGAAATCTTAGTGCAAGTAGGAATTCTCATATCTCATCAAGATGAATCCAATTCGAATCTAATTCGAAGCTGGTTCGAAATACACTACAAGAAAAGAGATTTTTAGTGGTGAATTAATTTACGATAAAAAATATTTTCATCACAAATAACCATATCAATGATGAAATTAATTTTTCATCAAAAATAAAGAAATATTTATGATAATTAAAGAAATTCATTACAAAAAAAAACTATTAGCAATGAAAAAAATAATTTCATTATAATTAATTGATTATTTTCGATGAATATTTTCATTATAAATAAATTTTTATTTTTAAATTATAAATATCCAATTATTAGCGATGATATACACTCATCGGTAATAGTTAAATTTTTTGCGATGAAAATTATATTTTTGTCATCAAATACCTATAATTTATGACTAAAAATTTTTGTCACTAATATTTGAAGAAAAATAAAAAATTGAATATTCTTGATTATTTATGACATAAATAATAGTCATAAATAATTTAATTATTTATGATGAAAAAAATTTATGTCATAAATAAAGTTAATTAACGATAAATATTTTCATCGTTAATACTTTAAAATGTTAGATAATTTAAAATTTAAAATATAAAGATTATTTACTATGAAAAAATAAATATCATAGATAATTAAAATATTTATGATAGAATATTATTTTCTATCACTAATAAATGACATTAACGATGAAAATTTTCATCGCTAATATCTAAAAAATTTATAAAAATTTTAAAATTCTAAAAGTAAGATATTTGCGACTAAAAAAAAATTTCATCACCAATAAGATAGTTTTTATGACCAAATTATTTGGTCATAAATAATTAGAAAAAGTAAAAATTTAAAATTACATAATATTTGTGATGAAACTAATTTTGTTGCTAATAATTATTATTTATGATGAAAAAAGTAATTTCCATCATAAATAAATATATTTTAAAAATTTAAAAATAAAAGATAATTTATGATGAAAATTTTTCATCATGAATAATGAACTATTTGTGACCATAAAATGAATTAACGTCACAAAATCATTACTTATTTATGATGATTTTTATCATCACCAATACTTAAAAAATAAAAAAAATTAAATTTCAAAAACTAAACTATTAGCGATGGAAAATAAATTTTCTATCATAAACATGACTTTTAACGATGGAAAAATTCATCGCTAATGGTTTAAAAATTTTGAAAATTTAAAAAAATTATTGGAATCATACTTAAAATGCCAGATGTAATTTAAAAAAAAGAATAATAAAAATTTTTATCATAAAAAAATTATAAATACATATAAAAATAGTAAATATTAATATTAAAAGTTTACAAGAATGATGGACAGAGTAGGCCAAGATATTTTAGAATATATGAGTGCATTTTATCTAGTTTTATTGTTAGTTAGTTCATAATTATCATATATACTAAATTTTATGTTTATTATATTTATAATGATATATTTAAAGATAAATCTTGATTTTATTGCTTGTGATCTTTGAAAACATCATTTTGTTTTATTTCTTAGTTATGCACATATGTAATGAATAAAAATTTAGAAAGGTTGATGAGCTGATATGGATGAAGAAAAAGTATATGTGGGGTATGGGTTGAACCTACTTCAACCTGCATGTAAACCAAATACAATTTGATCCATTGACATCCCTAGTTTGAATCATGCTTTTGCCCGATTTTGGTTGGTCTTCCATCCATTTTACTTAATAAACAAAAGAAAAAAAATAAAAAGGGTAATATGGCAGTAGATCAAGGGAAAATTTTGCACCCCATATCTGGGCTCTGGTGCTAAAGTGGCCTAGTTCTATTTTTTGACCTCTCAAATATCATTATTTTATGCAGGAAGTCCTGAGTTAAAAAGTTTGCAGTCAAATATCCTTAAACTCGCTTTCAGTGAATCAATGTGGTCCTGCTGTCTATCTTGTCAGTTGGATCTGAACAAATTTTATCATACGAGCATCATAAAATTACTTATTAAAAACTTAGAAATGAAAAAAAAATTTAGTAATTATTAACAATGGAAGAAAATTTTATTGCTAATAACGTAATTAGCGATAAAAATAATCATCATAAATAAAATTTTGGGGCTATTAGCGATGGAAATATAGATTCTCATCGTAAATAATATATGATAAACACTTAATTTAAGTCATTTAAAGTAGAAAATTATATTTAATTTATTTTATTTATTAAGAATTTGATGCTTCTTTTTATGTTTTACAGGAAAGGTGATCGTCGATACAAAGAGTCTGATTTACAGATAAAAAAGACTCGAGTTTGAAGAAAATTGGACTTAGAACAAAATTAAAATAAAAGAAGGATGCATACGGTATTATAGAAAATGAAGATACTATGTAAAGAACCCAAAAAGGATATAGGCATCATTTTAAAGAAACAAAAGTTTCTTTTTGTAATCGGACATGCGGCATCACGCGAGCGCGCGGCAACGAACGCGGGCGGGCGTGCGCGGGCGAACGCGCGGGCGGACGGATGTGCGGGCGTGCGGGCAGGCGGCATGCGGGCGGGCACGGCATTCGGGCGCGGCGTGCGGGTTCGCGGGGAGTTGTGCTGGCGGACACAGTGGAGAACAGATGGATCTGAAAATTAAAGGAAAAAATTATAATATTTGGAAATACTTCAAGAGGAAGAATTTATATTTTCTTTATCTACTTGTGATCTTTCCATCTCATCCATCCATCTTTTAGTTCTTAGTATTTTCTTTAGTCCCACATCGGAAAACCATGTAAAACTCCTCCCTCCTAACACCTATAAAAAGGCTCTTGTACTTCTATTTGAGGATCATCCCAGAAATTCTTCTAGAGCCTTGCATAGAGGAAGAGAAAGGGACTACTCCATGAGCAGCTAGGCTAGCAGTCTCGAGAGTGGAGAAGAAATTTTGTAACGATGCAGAGTGGGTTTAGTGTTCTAAACTTTCTTATATTTCTTTATATACAATAAAGATTATGCTTTTTATTTAAATTATCATGAGTTCTTTATCTGCTCTCTTTTATATGCTTTTATTTATGCTTTTCTGTTAGATTAATATTAGGAACAACTTTTACTTTCTGGAGATGCACCGTGATCTACGGATACGAGATGTGCCGAGGAAAGAAGAGTTATTTACCTAGTACTTTTCGGAGACGCTCGTGATCTACGGGTACGGGATGTGCTGAGGAAAGATAGATATTTTTTCTAAGATTAATCGTATCTATTTAATTAAAAAAAAAAGAGATACAACTCTACTAGTGCAAAATTAATTCAAAACTCTCGAGCTCTTTATTTTCTAATTACATTAATTTTAAGATAATTTATTTTCTAAATCAAAACAATGCTTCTTTCTTTTATTTTGCAATCTCAATTTAGCCCAAGGTCTCTGAGGATACGATCTCGACTCATCCTTCCTACGTAGTGAGTAGAGTTATTTTTGGTGCTATCAACGACTACGCATCAAATTTTGATGCCGTTGTCGGGGACCTTGGCACGGTTGAATTAAAAAATTAATTTTTTTTTTAAATACTTTTCAATTTTTATTTCTCATTTTAAATTTTTTTATTGCTTTCTAGCTAGATAATCTTATTTGCATAATTACATAATTACTTTGCATAGCTAATTTACTGCTTTTTAATCTTAGGGATTTTCTGCTTAGAATAATTTGCTGCTTTTTATAGCCTAGTGATTTATTGCTTTTTAGACTTAATCACTTAAACTTATTTTCTTGCAAAACTAAAAAATATATATATATATATATATATATATAAAGATAAAACTATAAACCTTATTTTAGAAAAAAAAAAAGAGAAGCCACTGACATTTCATAACACTTAACTAAAATAGCATAACCTCAAATATAAAAATTTCTAACTTGATTGGACACCTTGTTTCTTTGCATTGCATCTCCATAATTAACTTTAAGGGCGCAACCCATTAACTAAGATAAGGTGGGGATTTGATCACCCTTCCTTGACCCACAAATCACTCCCTTGCATTTGCATAACCTAGACCTTAATCTAAAATTAATTAGACATTGGCCCCTAAGGATTTCGAGCTCATTAGGACAAGTGACCCTGAGAGTTGAACTGGGTTAGACTTGGTCAGCTAGCTGGTGTCTAGGCAAGTGATTTGCGGGACGATTAGGCCCGAAGGAAGGTGGCTTTTAATTGGTTCCGTTTGCTGACCTGACCAATTTAATTGGTGTCTAAGGAAAGCAACGGGGGGACTCCCACCGACCTTACACTTACTTGGCCAGCTGGTTGGTCAAGCTCCGACTTGGAGGGCTTGAAGGCTAACTTAGAACAGTTAGGAGCTGTCTAGAACTAGGATAACTTTAGGATAGAGAGTCCACTGTGTGCTAACTTGATTGTAATTAAAATCTAACCACAATTAATTCTTCTTTCTCTTATTAGTTTTAGGACTTCTTAGGATCTCTTCTTGAGACCTCTTTTCTCTCTTCTCCTCTCCTCTTAATAAAAAAATAATCCTTAACAGACTAGGATAGTCCTACATAGACCTTTTAGTTACATGTTAGGTCGACGATCAATAAAACCCAACTTGCAACCATTAGACGAAGAATTAGAAAAGACTCTTAAGACTATCCGAGTTAGAAACATGGCTGCACCTGGTGAGGCTAATCCTCCACGCCCATTGAGAGAATATTTCACTCCATCCTCGTATACCTACTCTCCATGCATTCAAGCACCTCCAGTAGAAGCTACCCAATATGAGATTAAGTCTAGCATTATTCAAATGTTGCCATCATTCTATGGACTTAGTAACGAGGACCCATACAAATACTTAGATGAATTTCTTGAAATTTGTTCCACAGTAAAAATCCAAAACTTCTCCGATGATGCCCTTAGGTTGAAACTATTTCCTTTCTCACTTAAGGACAAAGCCAAGCATTGGTTAAACTCCTTAGACTCTATAACTATTTCAACTTGGGATCATCTTTAGAGAGAATTTCTCAAGAAATACTTTCCAATTGGAAAAACAAATCAAATTAAAAAAGTTATCACTAGTTTTTCTCAATTGGAGGGTGAACTTTTTCATGAGACATGAGAAAGGTTAAGGGACCTCATTCGTAAATGTCCACACCATGCTGTCCCTAAATGGCAACTTTGTCAGTGTTTTTATGATGGTCTATCGGAGAAACACCGACAAATGGTTGATGCATCATGTGGTGGGACATTCATGCTAAAGAGTGAGGATGAAGCCTGGCAGCTCTTTGAAACACTTAGTGAGAATTCTCTACATCATATGTCTGCCACCTCTAGAGAACAACCCATGCTTCAACAAAAAAGAAGTGGAATTTATCAGATTGGAAACATCATGGATATCCACAGTAAGGTAGATGAACTGTCCCAAAAATTAGACCGTCTTCTAAATACTGGACAATCCCCGATTCCACTTAATCCAATCCAAGAAGTTTGTGCATTGTGTGCAAGTCCGAACCATTTTGTTAGTGAATGCCCAGCCGCACCTCAATTTTCTGAGTTTGTGCACGAGCAGGTTCAGCAAGCTCAAGTCTAACAAGCTCGCAGACCAGGAAATGATCCATATTCGAACACTTATAATCCGACTGGAGAAACCATCCAATTTTTTTTTGGAGATCACAACCAGTGGTTGGCCCTGCCGCACCTCGACCTCAATATTAGGACCCAACATATAGGCATGGATCATACCATCAAAATGCTCCTTAACCATCTACTACTGGTCACAGCTCAGCTTTTGAGAAAAAAGTTCTGAAAGCACTAGAATGATTAGAAGTCAACACTCAGACCCTTAACTCCCACACACAATCCATTGCTAAGCTAGAGACCCAAATAGGTCAACTAGCGACTGCATTCAGTAGGAGGGAAGGAGAAAAATTACCTAGCCAATCCGAGAGCAACCCAAGAGGGCAATTTGTGATTGAGAGCTCTAATACCCCAGAAGCTTTTTCTGAACAAGTCAAATCAATCATGACTCTGAGAAGTGGGAAGGTCATTGAATATACTAGTAAAACCAATGAGACTGACTCTAAACCTCTAACCGAAGCCAAATCACCCAAGAACAAGGAGGACCTTAAAATAGAGAATGAACCAACTGCGCCGGAATCATCTTACTTGCCTAAAGCCCCATTTTCGGATGCCCTGAAAGCCCCTATTCCTACAGATAAGAAGGGAGGAAGACTCGACAAGATGTTGGAATTGTTTAAACAAGTCCAAATTAATCTTCCCCTTCTAGATGCAATCAAACAGGTCCTTGCTTATGTCAAATTTTTGAAAGATTTATGCACCCAAAAATGTAAATCTAGATCACAAATCTCAAAGAAAGTATGCCTCACTGAACAGGCTAGTTCTGTCTTCCAGCATGCCACCCCTCCAAAGCTTAAGGACCCAGGAGCCCCATCATTTCCTGTGTTATAGGAGATTATTACATTGAAAAAGCTCTTCTGGACTTAGGGGCAAGTGTGAATCTTTTACCTAGTTCGGTGTATGAACTTTTTGGATTCGAAGAACTGAAACCCACATTAGTCACACTGTAGTTAGCCGACAGATCAATTAAGGAACTCCGTGGAATGCTTGAGCATGTCTTGGTCAAGGTAGATGAGTTTTACTTTCCAGTTGATTTTCTGGTTCTCGATATGAAACTAAGTGGCAACCCAAGATAAATTCCCATTATCTTAGGACGACCCTTCCTAGATACGGCAAATGCATGCATTAATTGTAGGACAGGAGTCATGGACGTATCGTTTGGGAATAAGAAACTGAGACTGAATGTGTTTGGTGCTTCCCAAGGACCATCAATGGATAGTTGCTTCGAAGTAGATACACTAGAAGACATTATAGAAGATGCAACACCCATAATTTTAGCACCAGACCCCTTAGATACCTGCTTGGCTCACTTTGGAGTGTATGACTTTGAGGGATATATGAAAGAAGTTAACACCTTGTTGGATACACCACACGATAAAATCACTCCTCCATGGACAATCAAGTATGAGCCATTGCCCACATTAGCCAGTACACCGATAGTCCCATCTTTAGAATCACCACCTACGTTAGAATTGAAACCCCTTCCTGCTACGCTCAAGTATGTATTTTTAGAACCCAATGACACCCTCCTGGCAATCATTGCATCAGACTTGACCCCTAATCAGGAAGCACAATTGGTTGATATTCTGAAGGAACACAAAGAGGCTATCGGTTGGTCCATTGCCGATTTAAAAAGAATTGACCCCTCCATTTGCATGCACCATATTCATTTTGAGGTAGATGCCAAACCCCATCGAGATATGCAGAGAAGATTGAACCCAAACATGCGTGAAGTAGTAAAGAAAGAGGTGGTAAAGTGGTTAGATGCTGGAATCATCTACCCCATATCCGATAGTAAATGGGTCAGTCCCACTCAAGTAGTACCTAAGAAATCAGGTATTACTGTGGTTGAGAATGAAGAAGGTGAACTGCTTCCCACTCGCATATCATCTGGATAGCGAGTATGCATAGATTATAGAAAACTAAATGCCGTTACTAGGAAGGACCATTTTCATTGCCCTTCATCGACCAAATCTTAGAACGGTTAGTAGGACAAAGTTTCTTCTATTTTCTTGATGGTTATTCAGGGTACAATCAAGTACCTATATTTTTGGATGATTAAGAAAAGACTACCTTCCCCTGCCCCTATGGCACCTTCGCTTTTCGGCGTATGCCATTCGGGCTCTGCAATGCACCCGCTACATTTCAACGGTGCATACTGGCCATTTTTTCGGATATGGTGGACAAATATCTTGAAGTTTTTATGGATGATTTTTCTGTGTTTGGAACCACCTTTGAGGATTGTCTCCATAATCTTTCCAAAGTTCTTAAACGGTGTATGGAGACAAATCTCATCCTAAGTTGAGAAAAGAGCCATTTCATGGTGCGGAAAAGAATTGTATTAGGACACATTATTTCTGAAAGAGGGATCAAGGTAGATAAAGCCAAAGTTGACGTCATTTCAAAACTACCACCCCCTACGTCGGTCCGATAAATACGATCCTTCTTAGGTCATGCAGGATTTTATAGATGCTTCATCAAAGACTTTAGCAAGATTTCAAGACCCTTGTGCAATCTGTTGGCCAAGGACACACCATTTATCTTTGACGAAGATTATTTGAAAGCATTCAACACATTACGAACAGCCCTGACAACAGCACCCATAATAAAACCCCCTGACTGGTCCATTCCATTTGAGATTATGTGTGATGCCTCTGACTTTGCAATAGGTGCCGTCTTAGGCCAAAAAATCAATAAGGAGCCACATGTGATCTATTATGCTAGCAAGACTCTTTTCGATGCCCCATTAAACTACACCACAACAGAAAAAGAGCTACTAGCAGTAGTATCCGCCCTTGAAAAATTTCGCTCATATCTGTTAGGGTCTAAGGTTCTAGTTTACTCTGATCATGCGGCTCTGAAACATCTCCTCTCAAAGAAAGATACTAAATCGCGTTTGATCAAATGGATCCTTCTTTTACAAGAATTTGATCTGAAAATCCGAGATAAGAAGGGTTCCGAGAATGTGGTAGCTGATCACATCTCTAGGATCTTAGTTAAACACATGATAGGAATAGATGAGGTCAAAGAAAAATTTTCTGACGAACAACTTTTCGTAATCTCCTCTAGCCGTCCTCCATGGTTTGCCCATATTGTCAATTACTTGTCAACAGGACAAGTACCTTCTCATTGGACAAAACAAGAAAAGGATCGATTTTTCTCGCAAATCAAACATTATTTCTGGGAAGAACCTGAACTATTCAAATACTGTCCTGACCAAGTTATTCACCGTTGTGTCCCGAGAGTGAATTTCAAAGCATTCTCACTTTTTGCCATTCTTCGGCATGTGGGGGACATTTTAGTGGAAGAAAAACTGCAGCAAAAGTGCTACAGAGTGGGTTTTATTGGCCAACGCTTTTCAAGGATGCACATGAATTTGGCCGAAGTTGTCAGCAATGTCAGCGAACAAGAAATTTATCCAAGAAGGATATGATGCCGCTGACCTCCATGTTAGTAGTAGAAATCTTCGATGTTTAGGGGATCGATTTCATGGGACCTGTTCCAGCCTCGTTTGGATTCGAATATTCTAGTGGCAGTTGATTACGTGTCAAAATGGGTGGAGGCAATAGCCACACGGACTAATGATAATAAAGTTGTAACTAATTTTATCCAACGAAATATCATTAGTCGATTTGGCTTCCTAAGGGTGAACATTAGTGATGGGGGACTCATTTTACGAATAAACATTTTGAAGCACTTATGAAAAAATATAATATTACCCACAAAGTGGCCACACCATATCACCCCCAAACTAATGGTCAGGTAGAGGTGTCAAATAGGGAGATTAAACATATCTTAGAAAAGACGGTTAGGCCCGATAGAAAGGATTGGTCTCTTCGCTTAGATGATGCATTATGGGCTTACCGTACAGCTTTTAAAACCCCTATCGGTATGTCATCCTATCGATTAGTTTATGGCAAAGCTTGCCATCTGCCGGTTGAATTAGAACATCATGCACTCTGGGCCATACGAATGTTTAATTTTAACATGAAGAATGCAGGTTCTAATCGAAGGTTGCAAATCAATGAACTGGAAGAACTTCGCAACGATGCATACGAGAGTTTACGAATTTACAAGGCTCAAACCAAAGTATTTCATGACAAATATATCTCTAGAAAATCATTTGAGCTAAATCAAAAGGTATGGCTTTTCAATTCCAGGTTACGCCTTTTTTCCGGTAAACTTCGATCCCGATGGGATGGACCTTTCATTGTCACACAAATTTTCCCACATAGAGCAATTGAAATTCATGACCCCCAAAATGGCAATACATTTAAGGTGAACGGCCAACGTCTGAAGCCATATGTAGATGAAATTGCACATAAAGAATGAATCGACACCATCTACCTATGTGATCCACTTTATAATGAATAATAGACTTTATGTCTGGCTAAAGATGTGAAACTTAGCGCTTGTTGGGAGGCAACCCAAGGATTTCATATTTTTTTTACTTTACTGTAGCTACAGAAATTTAGAACAAGAGCCTATTAATCAATGAAGCTATCTTCAACTTTCGAAGCAAAATTATTCTAGGTGCACTCTCTCCTTTTATTTTCTTTACTTTTCTACTCCATTGAGGAAATTAATCAAATCCTCGAGTATGGTCAGAAATAATTAGTTTTGTGTATCTGAATTTTATTTTTCAATTAGGCATCCTAATCAATGAATGAATAACGGTCAAGATAATTTTAGAGATACTGAGGAATAAATTATTAAGAAAATCCAATGAATGGCAGGGTTTAGACTAAATCAAATTTTAGGAGTGATTCTACAACTCTTTTCTTACTGATCTCAATAAAGAATCTGCTTCATGAGAGATTGGGTGGAAAGGTCGAGGTATGCAAAAAGAATACTTAAAATTTACTGTAAAAAAAAAAAATTAGTTTCCTACTGAGTAACCGGGCCCCTTCACCTAGGTAAGCGTTGTGGTTCACGTAAAAAGATGGGCAATATTAAAAAAAAAAAGTAGATAATAAGGGGATTAAATTGCAAGAAGATAATAAACCTCTCTCACATTAAGTTAGAGGATTTAAAGAGTAAAGTGGAGAGTTGGTGAAAGAAAAGCTCTTGAAATTTTTTTAGTTAATACTCAGCCACTAATTGGGTCAAATTAATAATCCAATGAAGTATCTCTTTAATGGTCTGACCAGGTATCATCTATCTTTTGGGATGCCTAACCTAACTTTTTATTCAAGACCGAGTCGTACACATTGCTGATATATCTATTTTACTCAAGGACAAGCAAAATTCAAGTTACGGGATGTGATAAACACTTAATTTAAGTCATTTAAAGCAGAAAATTATATTTAATTTATTTTATTTATTAAAAATTTGATGCTTCTTTTTATGTTTTACAGGAAAGGTGATCGTCGATACAAAGAGTCTGATTCACAGATCAAAAAGACTCAAGTTTGAAGAAAATTGGACTTAGAACAAAATTAAAATAAAAGAAGGATGCATATGGTATTATAGAAAATGAAGATACTATGCAAGGAACCCAAAAAGGATATAGGTGTCATTTTAAAGAAACAAAAGTTTCTTTTTGTAATCGGACGTGCGGCATCACGCGAGCGCGGCAACGAACGCGGGCGGGCACGCGGGTGAACGCACGGGTGGACGGATGCGCAGGCACGCGGGCGGGCGGCGTGCGGGTGGACGAACGTGCAAGCGGGGCGGCATTCGGGCGCGCGGCATGCGGGTTCGTGGGGAGTTGCACTGGCGGACACAGTGGAGAATAGATGGATCTGAAAATTAAAAGAAAAAATTATAATATTTGAAAATACTTCAAGAGGAAGAATTTATATTTTCTTTATCTGCTTGTGATCTTTCCATCTCATCCATCCATCTTTTAGTCCTTAGTATTTTCTTTAGTTCCACATCGAAAAACCATGTAAAACTCCTCCCTCCTAACACCTATAAAAAGGCTCTTGTACTCCATTTGAGGATCATCCCGAAAATTCTTCTAGAGCCTTGCATAGAGGAAGAGAAAGAGACTACTCCATGAGCAGCTAGGGTAGTAGTCTCGGGAGTGGAGAAGAAATTTTGTAACGATGCAGAGTGGGTTTAGTGTTCTAAACTTTTTTGTATTTCTTTATATGCAATAAAGATTATGCTTTTTATTTAAATTATCATGAGTTCTTTATCTGCTCTCTTTCATATGCTTTTATTTATGCTTTCCTGTTAGATTAATATTAGGAACAACTTTTACTTTCCGGAGATACGTCGTGATCTATGGATACGGGGCATGCCGAGGAAAGAAGAGTTGTTTACCTAGTACTTTTCGAAGACACACCATGATCTTCGGGTACGGGGTGTGCCGAGGAAAATAGGTATTTTTTTTAAGATTAATCATATTTATTTAATTAAAAAAAAAGAGATACAACTCTACTAGTGCAAAATTAATTCAAAACTCTCGAGCTCTTTATTTTCTAATTACATTAATTTTAAGATAATTTATTTTTTAAATCAAAACAATGCTTCTTTCTTTTATTTTGCAATTTCAACTTAGTCTAAGGTCTCTGAGGATACGATCTCGACTCATCCTACCTACGTAGTGAGTAGAGTTATTTTTGGTGCTATCAACGACTACGCATCAATATATTTGCGAAAAAAATTTTTCAATGGAAATTTTTTTTTGTGGGAAATATTAGCGATGAAAAATTATTCGTCGCTAGTTAGTTATTAGCGACAAAAGTATTATTTTCATCGTAAAATTTTTTTTCGTTTAAATTATTGGCGATGAAAAGGAATTATTAGCGATGAAAATTTTTGAAAATTTTTTTTTCCAGTGAAGTTTTTTTTACGAAAAATATTAGCGATAAAAAATTATTCGTCGCTAGTTAGGTTATTAGCAACGAAAAGCTTATTTTCATCACAAAATATTTTTTTCGTTTAAATTATTTACGATGAAAATAAATTATTAGCGATGAAAATTTTCGTCGCTAATACCCCGCATCCCGTCATGTCCTATCTGAAACCCATTTTCTTCCCCCCTCCACCTTCACTCAGCATTCTCTCTCTCACGTTCCCTCCCCCCCGGCGTCCCGTGTCTCTCCCGTGTCCGACCATCGTCGCCGTTCACTCCACCGTCGCCGTCGTCGTCCGCAAAGTCGTCACCAGTGCCGCCGTCGAGGTGAGCTTATTCCTTTTTTTTGGGGGGTGTTCGGGCCGGGGCTGGTGATGGGGCCGACTGGCCAGGGTCGGGGACGGTGGTCGGGGTCACGGGGATGGCGGTCCGAGGCCATGGGGCCTGCTGGCCAGGGCCACGGGGCCTATGGGCCAAGTCCGACAGGCCGGGGCTGGGGACGGGGGTGGCGGTCTGGGGTCGTAGGCCCTGCGGTCCGGTGCCATGGGGCCTACTGCCGGGGCTACGAGGCCTGCGGGCCGGGTCCGACAGGCTGGGGCCGGGACGGCGGTCCGGCATCGATGGGTCGGAGACGGGTTCTGGGGGGCCAGGCCATGGTCGGGTCTTGGTCTGGGTCCAGGTCCAGGTTCGGGTCGGGTCCGTGACTGGGTCGGGCCGGGTCCGTGATAGGGCTGGGCGGGGCCTGGTCATTTTTAGGTCATGCTGGGCCTGGCAGGGTTGGTGCAGGTCGGGCCGAGTCGGGTCGGGTCGGGCTGGGGCGCGTCGGTCCGTGACTGGGCCAGGTCGGGTCAAATCCAGTCTGGGTCGGGCTGGGGTGGGTCGGGTCTGTGACTGGGCCGGGTCGGGTCGGGTCGGGTCCAGTCTGGGTTTGGGCTGGGGCCCGGTCGAGGCGGGGCGAGGTGGGGCCGGCTGGGTCGAGTTGGATTGGGGTGGGTCGGGTCCATGATTGGGCCGGGTCGGGTTGGGTCCAGTCCGGGTCAAGTTGGGTCCAGTCCGGGTCGGGGCGGGCGGGGCGGGTCGGGTCGGGTTGGGTTGGGTCGGGTCGGGTTCGGATTGGGTAGGATACGGGCCGGGCCGTGTCGGGTCAGGTCTGGGCCAGGTCCGGGCCTGGTTCGAGCCCAGCCGGGCCGGGTCAGGCTGGGGCGGGTTGGGTCAGGTCGGGTCAGGCTGAGGCGGGTAGGGCTGGGGCGGGTCGGGCCGGGATGGGGCGGGTCGGGTCTGGTAGGGTTCGGGTCAGGTCGGTTCCGGGTCTGGCCGGTGCCTTCGGGGATGTGTCCGGGACGGGACTAGGATGGGGCAGGTCGGGTTAGGGCCGGGCCGGGTCGGGTCCGTGATTGGGTCGGGGTCGGGTCCGTGATGGGGCCGGGCCGGGCCTGGTCATTTTCGAGTCGTGCTGGGTCGGGCCGGGTCCGTGACTGGGCCGGGTCAAGTCGGGCTGGGGCGGGTTGGGTTCGTGATTGGGTCGGGCTGGGTCAGGTCTGGGGTGGGTCAGGTCGGGGCTAGGTCAGGTCGGGCGGGATGGGCCGGGTCAGGTTGGGTTCGGGTCGGGTCGAGTACGGGTAGGGTCGTTTTCATGATTGGGTCGGGATCGGGTCGGACGGGTCGGTTCCGGATCGGGTCGGGGCCTTCGGGGATGGGTCCGGGGATAGGGACGAGGCGGTCCGGTAGGTCGGGTGGGGCCGGGATTGGTCGGGTCGGGGTCGGGTTGGGTCGGTTCCGGGTCGGGCTTGGTCGGACTCGGTTGAAATTATTATAATTGTTATATATTATTTTTTAGTATTACTGTTGAAATTATTTAATTATTTGACTAATTATTTTTTCACTAACACAATGCACGTTGCTGTTACTTGTTATAATTAAATTATTTTATATGCTGTTTTGTATACTGCTGAAATTATAAATAAAAAAATATTTCTATTTTAGAAAAAATTTATTGAAATTTCTAATGAAGAAATTTCAATACAAGTTATTCTTTTTTGATAAATTAGAAATCCATCTTCGAATGCACGTTCAAAGATGATCCTTAAATTGCATTGAGCCGTAGATTCCTGTTCAAGTTTCGATCTTCATCGAGATCGAAACTTGGATGTCTCGTATTCGGACTTTTTGAGAAAATAATAACATTATTGTTGTTAATAAGTTGATATTTCGTTTCATTATGTGATATTCAGTAGTTATCTGTCCATTGTTCTCCGGATATATGGTGGATAGGGTGCGTGAGCACCATATCCACATCATATACTTGGAGAACCATGGAGAGATGCTGCTGAAATTTTTATGAAAATGAGATGAAATATCCACTAATAACAATAATGAGATCATGCATTTTTACTTCATAAAGGGATAGGGCCACACCTGTTAGTAATGATTTGAAAAGGATAAGATCATGTATTTTTACTTCATAAAGGGATAGGGCCACATATTTTATGTGTTAATGTTCAGTTTGCATGTCTTTTTTAATATGTGTTATTTTGTATGAAGTGATTTGGATCTAGATCCAAGTCGGGATTTTGGTTGAAATTTGGAACGTGATTCAGTCCGAAATTCAGATCGGGATCCTGAATACCACGGATTTTCTTTTGATTATTAATGATTTTGTGTTTATTGTTAGATGAATATCAACAAAAGTTGGATGAATGCTAGAGATATTTTTTTGTCTGAATACCGAAAAGAAGTTCGAGATTTTATTGATTTTGCAAAGCATAAGACTGACAGTGCTAGTCAAATAAAGTGTCTATGTAAGAGATGTGTCAATATGGTATATCGTCATATAACACTGGTTGAGGAGTATTTGCTATAATGTGGTATGGATAAGAAGTATACTTGTTGGACATGGCATGGGGAGGATGATCCGAATGAGGTGGTGCGCAACGATGACGATATTGAAGATGATAGTAATACTGATGGACCTGTCGAACAAACGGGTATAGGAGAATTGTTATATGATTTACATCAAGGTGCTTGTTCGAATGTACAGGTGAATACTGCTGCATCTGAAAGCAATTATGATCATGAACATAATATCCAGCTTGAGGTAAAAGGGACCTCTGAACAGTTTGCAACGCTTGTAAGGGATGCTCGAGAGCCACTTTATCCAAACTGTACAAAGTTTTCAAAATTAGAGTTTTTGGTAAAATTGCTTCATATCAAAACCGTGAATCGATGAAGTTAGAAATCATTTAATCAAATTTTAATATTGATTGAAGCAGCTCTGCTCGAGGGAGAGAGACTACCAAAATCATATTCTGATGCAAAAATATACATGTGAAAAATTGGACTTGGCTATATACATGCCTGTAAAAATGACTGCATATTATTTTATAAGGATAATGAATAAGCAACTAAATATCTGAATTGCGGTGAGTCTAGATACAAAATCGATAATAGGAAAAGAAAGAAGATACCTCAAAAGATTTTGAGATATTTTTCATTGATTCCAAGACTTCAAAGATTGTATATGTCTACAAAGATAGTTGAAGAAATGAGATGGCATTATGAGCAGTGGGTTTCGAAGGACATACTTAGCCACCCGACCGACTCTTTAGTGTGAAAAAACTTTGATGCAAAGCATCCGCACTTTGCGAGTGACCCACGTAATATCAGGCTTGGTCTAGCGACAGATGCATTTAATCCCTTTGGCAATATGAGTACCTCTTATAGCATGTGGCATGTGATGCTAGTTGTATACAATGTGTCACCTTGAAAGTGCATTAAAGAACCATTTATTTTTATGTCACTGTTGATTCTGGATCTGAAAGCATCAGGTAATAAAATTAATATATATCTACGACCTTTGATTGATGATCTGAAGGAGTTATGGGAAAATGGGGTTCAGATATATGATTCTATGAGTCGAAGTAATTTTAAGTTGCATGCTTCGATTTTATGGACTATAAATGATTTTTTGACATATGAAAATTTATCTGGATGGAGCACCAAAGGATATCTAGCATGTCCAATATGCAATAGGGATGCATCCTCCTTGCATTTGAAGCACGGACAGAAAATATGTTTCATGGGTCATCGGCAGTTTCTTCCTGCTAATTATTCTTGAAGGACCCATTATAATCAATTCTTTGATGGTAAGTCCGATCAACGTCCGCCACCTAAGGAGTTAAATGGACCAGAAATTTTAGAACAACTTGAAGTTATAAAAAATATTCAATTTGGAAAAACATCGGGTACTCGCAAGCAGAAGCATACTGAGGCTGAGCTGAATTGGACGAAGCGAAGTATTTTTTCGAACTACTGATAGGGTCAAGATGCTGTCGTTAGGACACCGTGATTATCAATCAAATTTTGACTTCAATAAAAATTAAAAATAAATAGAAAGTAGTGAGTCGGGTCAATTCCACAAAGAAAGTAGGATTTTGATTTGAAATCTTTGATTTTACAAAAAAAAATAAAATTTTGGAGAAAGCAATTTAAGTCAGAAAATAAAAATTAAAAGTGCAAAAAATAAATTGGATACTCAGATCTACTAACTAGATCCTAGCATCTACTTGCAATAAAAATAAATAATAAAAATTTAAAAAATATAAAAATAAATTGGTACTAAGATCTACTAATTAGATCCTAGCATCTACATGCAAAAAAAATAAAAGACAGAAATTTAAAGTGCAAAAAAATAAATTTTACATTAATTGAAATTGAAATTTAAGTATAAAAAATTTAAAAGAAATAATAAAATAAAATAAAAATAAAATTGTAACAAAGATCTGAAGTTGATCAGCCAAGCCTCATCGGGAAGATGGTTGATGACCTCTTCATCTTTCGTCGTACTCCGTAGAGCGAACTGGCTTTTCTCCTTCTTTTCTTAGGTTCCTAAAGCTGTTTAATTTTTTTCTATTTTTTTTATACTTTCTATTCAATTTTTCTACTCACAAAGCTTATTCCCATACTCCTATTTATAGATGAATTTTTCATAATTTTTTGGTAGGAAAAGGAGTCCTAAAACCCTTAGAAATCATATTAATCTCCTTAGGAATATTTCTGGCCGTCGGATAGAGCTTGAACCGCCCAGATCTGCCCAAAATCTATAGTTTTAATCCTTATCAAAGTTGGATCGAATGTCAGCCATTGGATCTAGGTTCTGATGAAGTTTTGGCCGTCGGATTGTGCAATTTAAATCCTTAACACAGTCAGGAGCGTTCTCAACCGTCCGATCGCATGATGGATCACTTCTGGGCCGTCGGATCGCACAAAAACCCCTCTCTCGCTGTGAGCCATGCCTGTGGACCGTGTGAAGTTTTTTGTGGACCACGTCCCAGCTCTGTGGACCGACCGACCGGTCCACCGTGCATCGGAGGTAATATTTTTTATTTTTTAAGATATTTTGGCTCTATTTTCGCTCTGATTTTTTGCCTGAAAAATAAGAAAAAATATGCATTAAATTTTTCAAAAATTTCTCATCATTTTAATACTTAAATTACTTAATTAAATTAATATCTATTTTTTATAAATATATCTAATTTCATATTTTTTTTTCAAAATCACTTATTTTTTAAGAAAATTCAATAAATTCATGAAATTAGGATTTTTAAGAAGATGTTAGCACTATAAATTATCAAAAATACTACAATAAATATAAAAATATATCACTTATCACACTCTCCAATTTGAATTTTGCTCGTCCTCGAGTAAAGAAAGAATTTAAAATTAAGTACCGTTTAACTTAAAGTTTCAAATTTCACCAAATAATTTTCAAAAAGACCACTGCTGTTCAGTAGAGTGTGAATGAGATATATCATTGGGGTATTAATACTAGTCAATATGAGAGTTAAACTAAGAACACTAAATTTTTTCTGAACTTTTTCAAATTATCCCTACCTTTATCTCCAAATCATTCACCTTCATATGGATAAGTATATTGTTACTTCCGTCCTTCATTTATTGATTGATTTTTTTTTAAATGTTGTACTGCTATTGAGTGTCTTAACTCCTTAAGCTTTCTGTTTGACCCATATAGTGAGTTTTCAGTCAATGACTCTCAAACCAGATGGCTTTAGGGCACTAGGTATAAAATACCCATCGAACCTACTTGCTCGAATCAAATAGGCTACGAGTTAAAACTAGCTTTACAACAAAACTTCTTTGCCCTTCATACCTTTTGATGTGAAACTCAATGCTTGCTTAGGCAAAGAGGCCTGATTACTCAGCATGAAGTACTTAAAAACTTTTTTTTAAATTTAAATATATGAAGAAACATATAGTTACTCTACACAAACCCATAGAAAGTAAATTCTTCTTTGATGTTGATAGAAAAATTTAAAAATGCTCAAAAAAAACTGTTTAAGTTCTAAACTTAACTCTTTATTGAGTTTTCTTAATATTTGATCCCTCAATATCTCACAAACTCTCTGATCTGTGCATCAATTTTTTTTTTAAAAATGCTTAGTTTAACTTGATTCTTAAGTATAATCAGATGCTTAAATACTAAATACTAATTTATTTGAGGACTTAAAAATTTAAAAATTTTTATTATCCTCCCAACTTAATCGACATTATCCTCAATGGAGTAGAAAAAATGAAGGGTGCATATAAAGAGAAAGAAAAGGAGAGATATCACCTGATCCATAAGTCTTTTTAAAACTGATTCTCCCTCCAACTTAGTCAAGATTATTTTCAAATTCCTACAAAAGACACAAAGCAAGACTCGATTTTCCTAAACAAAATACAAAAGAAAGCAAAGGCAAAAGCAAAAATCGAAAACTTGAAAACTAGGTTGCCTCCCAAGAAATGCTAAGTTTACCGTCTTCAGCTAGACCATGCTGATTCTCTCACCTATCCATGTCAAATATTGGATTGACAAATTTTAATGATTTTGGATTGCCAATCTCAAGAAGATGGCCTTTGATAAATTTTAATATTTTATTATCAATCTTCAAAAAGTATTTCACATCCTCATTTTTAATTGTAGTAAGATAATTTTCAGATCCTTGTTTGTTGAGAATTTCTCCTATTTGTTCTTCTATAATGCTCATAAATTAACTTTTTAGTTTAGGAGTTAAATTTGATGCAATGGATACTGGAAGGATGCCATTTGATTCTAAACATATATTCTCAAGTGTAACTGAGGATGATTTCAATTCTGAAGGGAATGGTGATTCTAAAGAAGAAGAACCAACCTCTAGGGCTGAAGAAAATGGAACTTTTGGTCTATACGTCTCGGGTAACTCATCCGCTTTCTTCTTTTCTTTGTTTTTCCTGTTTAGATCAGTAGCAATTTTTGGCTCTGGTTCTTCTATCGGGTTAGTCTCAGTTCTAATCTCTTCTTCCAAATTTTCTTTTAGGCTAGCATCAGTACTAGCTTCTCTCACCTGATCTTGGTATGGGTCCTTAAGAATCCTACCACTTTTAAGTTCAGTAATTGCTTTGGCATTTTCAAATTAAGGATTCTTATATGGGATATTGGATTGATGACTAGGTCCAGGTGGTTGATGAGTGGATGGGTTATTCCTAGGATTTGGTACTGGTTGGCTTGGGAGTTGACCTGGTTCTCTCCTCATGGTAGACTCAGCTAATTATCCTATTTGTGCTTCTAGCCTAGCGATAGATTATTGTTGGGTCATGATCATTTGTTGTAGTTGGTTTAATCTATCATCAGCTAGATTAGTCTGTTGAGGAAGTGGGTATGGTGGCTGATTTTGATATGATGGCTAGATAGATTGACTGGACTGACCTCTATTGTAGGCATAATTCTGGTATGGAGGCCTACTCTGAAAGTTTTGCAAAGAAAGAATTTGGGTCTGAGCCTGAGTCTGTTGGGGTCTCCAAAAAAAATTAGGGTGGTTCCTCCAGCCTGAATTATATATGTTAGAGAATGGATCATTGATAGATTTGGAGTAACCTTGAGCAGCTTGAAGTTGTTCTTGAATGAAAGGTGGAAACTGTGCAGCCATGGAACATTCGCTCACATGATGGGTCGGGCTAGCACAGATAGAACAAATCTCCTGATAATTAGATGGTGGTGTGTATTGTGTAGGAGATTGTTGACCTAATGCTAGGAATTGATCAAATTTCTGGGCAAGAAGGTCGACTTTATCTAATCTTTGGGCTATTAGGTTCAGATCGGCCTCAGGACTAGAGTCAGAATATTTGATCCCATAGAATAATGGAAACATCGATGGATTATAGGTGAAAGGAATAAAATATTCTTTCATCTGCTTAGGTGGTTCTCAAAATTTCTAGCCATTTGATTATTAAGTGTAACATGGATCAGTCATTCAATTTTAGGATTAAGTTCAACTAGATCAGAAAAAATTATACCGTGTATCTATTAGTGCAAACCCTAATATGTGTGTTGTTAAGATTTTTTTTTTTTTAAGAAGGAGGAGAAAAAGAAGAGAAAAGAAAAAAAAAAGAAAAGTTCTAAAGGTGAGATCCTTAAGAAAAGTCTTAGACCTAAAGACGTAAGATGAGAAGAATTAGTTGTGGTTAAGTGTTAATTGCAATCAAGTTAGCAAACATTAAACCTAGACACCTACGGATTTCTTAGACCTAACAGTTCGATGTAGAGTGGCTTAGTCTAGATACAAATTGGGTTTGTTCTCACTTCCTTCAACTAGCCAGGTAAGAGGTGGGATCGTGGGGTCCCCCCATTGCTTGCCTTAGACACTAATTGTATTGGCCAGGTAAGCTAATGGAACCAATTAAATAATCATGAGTCCACTTAGGCTGAGCCTTTGTAACCTCTAGCCTTAGACACTAGTTTCAGGGGTGAGTTCAAACTTACTTTGTACTTGACTTCACCACTATACTCAAAATTGAACTCAATTAATACTAGGGGCCAATGTCTACTTGATTTTAGTTAGGCTAGGGTTAATGTGGGATGCTGGTTGCTTATTTTTGGCCCAAGGGAGGGTGATGAAATCCCCACTTTATCTTGTTATGGGTGTTGCCCTTAAATTGATTTGAGATGAATATGCACAACCAATTTCAAACAAGGGGTTCTATGCAACTAAATTAGATGCATGAAACTAATAAAACTTGAAAGCTTACCTTGTCTCCAGCGATCACCAAAAATAAATCTACAATGATGAATGCTCCTAAAAATTAAGTTTCTACTCTTGTCATGTAATTTTTATTAGGTTTATGTGGATGAATTTTAGGTTATTTAAAAAAAAATAGTACTTAATACTAAAAAAAATAGTTAAGGCTAGGGATAGGATTGACCTCACCAACTTGGAAGCTTTCTATCTCCCTTTTTTTTAAATTTTTGAATTTTTTTCTGTAAAAAGATAAAAAAAGTTAGTAAGCAATAGTCACAAAAAAACCAAAGAAATCAAACATTAAAATTGGTGCCTTCCCTGGCAACGATGCCAAAAATTTGATACGATCAAGATGCTGTCGTTAGGACATCATGATTATCAATCAAATTCCAACTTTAATAAAAAATAAAAATATGTAGAAAGTAGTGAGTCGGGTCGAATCCACAGAGAAAGCAGGATTTTGATTTGAAATCTTTGATTTTACAAAAATAAAATAAAATTTTAGAGAAAGTAATTTAAGTCGAAAAATAAAAATTAAAAGTGCAAAAAATAAATCGGGTACTAAGATCTACCAACTAGATCCTAGCATCTACTTGCAATAAAAATAAATAATAGAAATTTAAAAAGTATAAAAATAAATTGGTACTAAGATCTACTAATTAGATCCTAGCATCTACGTGCAAAAAAAATAAAAGACAAAAATTTAAAGTGCAGAAAAATAAATTTTGCATTAATTGAAATTAAAATTTAAGTACAAAAAATTTAAAAAAAATAATAAAATAAAATAAAAATAAAACTGTAACAAGGATCTGAAGTTGATCAGCCAAGCCTCATCGGAAAGATGGTTGATGATCTCTCCATCTCCGTCGTACTCTGTAGAGCGAACTGACTTTTCTCCTTCTTTTCCTTGGATCTCTAAAGCTATTTAATTTTTTTTTATTTTTTTTATACTTTCTACTCAATTTTTCTGCTCACAAAGCTTATTCCTAGACCCCTATTTATAGATGAATTTTTCATAATTTTTTGGTAGAAAAAGGAGTCCTAAAACCCTTAGAAATCATATTAATCTCCTTAGGAATATTTCTGGCCGTCGGATGGAGCTTGAACCGCCCAGATCTGCCAAAATCCATAGTTTTAATCTTTATCAAAGTCGGATCGAATGTCAACTGTTGGATCTGATGAAGTTCTGGCCGTCGGATCGTGCAATTTAGATCCTTAACACAGTCGGAAGCGTTCTCAGCCGTCCGATCGCATGATGGATCACTTCTGGGCTGTCGGATCATGCAAAAATCCCTCTCTCACTATGAGCCACGCTTGTGGATCGTGTGAAGTTTTTTGTGGACTGCACCCTGGCTCTGTAGATCGATCGATCGGTCCACCGTGCACTGGAGGTAATATTTTTTATTTTTTAAGATATTTTGGCTCTATTTTCGCACTGGAGGTAATATGCATTAAATTTTTCAAAATTTTTTATCATTTTGGTACTTAAATTACTCAATTAAATTAATATCTATTTTTTTATAAATATATCTAATTTTATATTTTTTCAAAATCACTTATTTTTTAAGAAAATTCAATAAATTCATGAAATTAGAGTTTTTAAGAAGATGTTAGCACTATAAATTATCAAAAATATCTATAATAAATATAAAAATATACACTTATCAACTACCGTATTGAAAGTAGCTACTACTTCGTCATAATGTAGATGTAATGCATATTGAAAAGAATATTTATGATAATATCATCGGTACTGTATTGAATATTTCAGAAAAAATAAAAGATGGTACAAAAGCTTGTCTTGATTTGCAAGAAGTGAAAATCTGATCAGAGTTGCATTTAGTTTGTCGAGGTGAGAGATTTTTTATGTCACTCGTATGTTATTCGCTGTTTGGAGAGGAAAAGAAGAATTTCTGTGGATGGTTCAAAATCGTAAAGTTTCTTGATGCATATGCTTCAAATGTATCGCGGTGTATTAGGAACAACGACGACAATATCTCTGGCATGAAAAGTTATGACTCCCATATGATGATGCAACGTTTGCTTCCTATGATCATGCATGGCTATTTGGGTGGTGATGTTCAAACTGCATTGATTGAGCTGGGAGAGTTCTTTCGAGAACTATGTTGTCGAAAATTAAAGATTAACTTACTTGAGAGATCAGAGAAGAATATTGTACTCATTCTTTGTAAGTTAAAAAAAAAAATTTCACCATCATTTTTTGATGTTATGGTGCATCTGGCTGTCCATCTTCCAAAGAAAGCTCTTTTGGTCGGACCAGTACATTATCGATGAATGTATCCTATTGAAAGGTAAAGAAGTTATATGTATTTTATCATATCAATTATAAGATGTAAATGCATTTATAAAATTTAAATTTATTTTTGTTTGCAGATTCTTGTGTATCTTAAAAAAATATGTGCGTAATAAAGCAAGGCCTAAAGGGTCTATAACAGAAGCATATATAGCTACCGAGTCTGTCACATTCTACTTGATGTATCTTGATGATATCGAAATAAGATTCAATCGTGCAGATCATAATGTAGACCATGAATGGGGTGACAATGAGCCAACGTTGTCTATATTCAAACAAACGATTCGACCTATTGGTGTAAGAAAATTTGAATTTATGGACGTGAACGAGCTATCCAAGGCATATTTTTACGTTCTAAATAATTATGAAGAAATTGAAGATTTTATTGAGTAAGTGACATCTTACGATACTATTTAATGATTAAAAAAAAATTTTCATATCGGTGTAAAATTAAAAATTATAACTTCTTGCAGTGAGCATAAGAGTATACTATGTAGAGAGAATAATACGGATGTCGATGATCGACATAGGAGAAATTTATAAAATAATTTGGTGATCTTGTAAGTTGCATTAGTGATACATTATTTATTTACTTATAAATAATATTATTTCAATCAATATAATTTTTTATCTTATGATGTAGATGAAATATAAGTATTTCAATAAAGAAATGAGTGCAACTGATGAGTTGCACGATTTAGTATGTGGTCCCGATTGAAGGGTTAATTACTACACATCCTGTATCATTGGAGGAATGAGATTTCACATAAGAGAGTTTGAGATGCAACGACGGACCCAGAATAGTGAAATTGCTACAACAGGATATGAAGAAGAAGAAGAGATTGATTATTATGGTGTACTGGTAGATATCATAGAACTGAAGTATGGATCCAGTAATTCTGTATTTTTGTTTCAGTATGAATGGTGGGATATTAGTAATAAAAAAATTGAGATTCATGTCAATTCACAATTTATCAGTGTAAATCTTGCATGAACATGATACCAAAATGAGCCGTACATATTAGCAACTCAAGCGAAACAAGTAATATATTTGAAGACCTAAAGTATCAAGGTAATTGGCATGTCATACAAAAAATAACATCTAGAGGCGTATATAACATACCAATTCGATTAGAGATGGATAAAATTTTGGATTTACATGAAGAGGAAGCTTTTCAGCAAGAAGAACAAACATCAGCTGAGTTTTTGGTTGATGAAGAACTTGTAACGGCACCTTTGAATAGGGCTAATCTTCCATCCAACGAAGTTGAAGCTGATTTTGTATCTAATCAAGATGAGTCGGAGGGCGATGATCAGTTAATAAATGACGATGAGATAGAAGACGATACATATATCGATTACTATGATTCGGATGAGGATCTACACATTGAGGAAGATATGAATATTGATGAGTAGATCTTTATTCTTCATTCAATTTTATGTTGCAATAATGGTATGCGATATAATTGTATTCATTAGAATGTTATTTAATTTTTATTATTATTATTATATAATATTATATTTATTTACATCTCAATTCTTGCAGATATGGCACCAGGAGATAGACGACGATGGTTGCATTCATAGTTACCTGTAGACAGCTCGGAGGTTAAGGTGCCTTCATCGATCTCCATGGCCTCACCGGCTCCAGTGTCAGAGGGTCCTGCACTGGTCGGTCCCAGTGAGCCGACTACAATTGAGCCGGGTCCCAGTAAGGCGAGTCCCAATGAGGCTGGTCCCAGTGGTATTAATCATTACATTTTATATATAATCAAATTTGATTCTTTTATTTAGATCATACTAATGATTTATTTATTGTTGTTTCAGGTCAGTCTACATTGGTGGTCAGGCGAGGGTGAGGTCCATTTAAAGAACCTCGCTTTAGAGTGTTGGAGATGTAAGCACCTGGGACAGCGTCTCCAGATAGAGATATCGGCCGGCTATACCAGACCCATTAGGGGATGGTGTGAGCCATGGCAGACCGAGCTGGGCATCATATGCCACAGCTATGCCCCGTGATGCTCTTCGATTGACGTCATATTATCCCAGCTCAGAGATAGATTTTCTACACCCACTTACAGATAAAATAAATTATACTATGAATATTTAATTTGCATAGTATTCTTCTAATTTTTGTTATTGGCAGGGTGTATTTGACATCATCGATTTTGAGGATGATCGTGTGGTGCGAGCGATCGATACCCATCTATCCTTGCGCTTCAAGGATTATCGCGGTCGCATGCATAAGCATTGGTACCGGATGGTGCAGACTGATGGGCAAGAGGCAGCACGGCTGCAGCCCTACGACAGCATCACCATCGATGATTAGACTACTATATGCCAGCATTACGAGGATTCGGCATATCAGGTTACACATCTAAATTTTTTTTAGATTTTAATGATTTAATGATTTATTCTTAAATTATATTTGTTATCTACTAATTTTACTACTAATTTTACAAAGATGCTGTGCCCAGAATATGGTGAATCGGACGAGACAGATCGTGCCGCATTGTGGGGGTTCAAGATCATTTGCTCGCCACATGGAGCACATGGTATGTATTTTTTAAATTTCTAATTATGATATATTTTTTTAATTATTTAAAATTTTTTTAAATAATTTTCAAATTACAGAGAGATGCTGAGAGTGGCGAGCTTCCTGATAGGATCGATATCTACCAGCGGACCCACCAGCAACGGTCCGGAGAGTGGACAACGGGGAGCCAGGAGCTCTTTGTAAGTTTTTTCAATTAATTTTTTATTCATAATTTGATCTTTATTAAAAAATTAAAATAATTTTAATTTTTATTTTCAAGATCGTATGACCGACATGAGATCCCAGCCTACCCCTAAGGGCTCGACCGCACCCATAGATGATGAAATCTGTGATCAGGTGCTTGGTATGAGACCCTGTTATGTTAGGGGTCTAGGATATGGGATCACTGCTCCTTCATCTTCACGATCATCTAGGGCTGAGATCCATTCTACGTGCCAGGCTCGGTTGATAGAGGTGCAGAGGCAGACTGCTGAGGATCGACAGCAGGCTGAGCAGCGAGCTCAGGAGATGACTGCATGCATCGACCAGTATCAGCAGTTCCAGATTGACATGATGGAGTGGATGGCACAGATGGAGCAGATGATCCAGATGCTGAGGCAACAGTAGGCCGGTCCGAGCTCCATCGTCGGTCCGAGCTCCATCGAGCATTCCCCATCCCCACCTCGTTCTCCACATGCTGATATGTGACGGCTCTTTGATGTATTTTTTTTAAACTCTTGTCATTTTAATTTATATAATAAAATAATAAAATTTATTTGTCATTTTATTATGCAAATTTTTATTCAAATTTTTAATTTATAAAAAATATTATACATATAACTTAAAAAATATATTAAAAATTTAAAAAAAAATAATTAGTGATAGAATTATTACCGATGAAATATTCATCATAAAAAATTTATAAAAATGATTTAATTTTTTAAAAAATATATAATTAACAGTGACAGAAAATTTTTCATCGTAAATAATTATTAATGACATAAAGTTCCATCGAAAAAATATTTATTTATGACTTAAATATTAGTCGTTAAAGTTTTTTAATTATTATTTTTTTATTAAATAAAATTTTTTGCAATGAAAATTTTCATCATTAAAAGTTAGTAATAGCGACAAATATATTTTCATCGCTATTAATTGTATTAGCGACTGTTATTTTTGTCGTAAATTAATTTTTTTACGAATAAGTTTTTTCATTTTTTATTTTTTACGATGAAAATATTTCATCCCAAATTATCATTATTTGTGATGAAAAATTTTTTATCGTAAAATATTATCAATGACGGTATTTTTTGCGATAAAATTTTAGCGATGAAATTTTCGTCACTAATTATTATTAGCAACGAATTTGGCTTATTAGCGACAAAAATTTTTCGTCCCTAATAACCTCTTTTATTGTAGTGATAATTTTGAAAAGTTATCAATTCCAAACTCTTTAAGATTTTTGTATCAAATCTAACTTGAATTTTTGGATCCAATTAAGCCTAATTAATTTAGATCTATCTGAAATCAATTAGCATTTAAATGTAATCTTTCATATGCTTCATGAATCATAGATCCAAAACTGTTCATTTTCGAGATCAAATCTGAACCTCATATGTAGTGCTAACTAGACGTAGTCAACTCTTCAATCCCATTTAACCCATAACTTAATTTTCAATCAAGTTAGCTCATATGTTCAATCAAGTTAAGTACTTTCAAATTGGACATATAAATATAAGCTAATTTTTTCTCACTTTGTCTGACTTATGTGCGTGACTTTATAGGTTCAAACATTAAGCTGGTAGCACAGGAATCAATTCCTGCACTAATGGAGATACCATCTAGCAATGGTTCTCGATGTTCAGATAGTCGAATTATCACCAAAAAATATTTTAGAATTCATACACATGGTTACCACATAATTCATCCTTTTGACCTTGGATGCTCTAAGATGGTCTCAAGTTAACTGTCAACTGAGATTGCTTCATCCACATTGTATTTCAACCTTTCAAATCTATCTCATGGATTATCCTGACCAAAGCTTTGCTAAATTGAAATACAATGATACATCATCTCTAATAATTCGGAGGGGTCAATCTCATCTTGGTCCACACACAGACTTCGTAAGTACTTGACTGTACCCAGTAGCTTTCAATCACATATTAAAAATTCAGATAGTCTAGCATCAAAATAAAGTGAGTTGCTTGTAAGTCACTATAGTAATCTCAGGTCTGAAGAACACTTATACTCATATATTTCGCAAGCAGCTCTTGACAACAGAATACTCAGCAGGTGAGTTACTTATTCAATGATGATGTACTGCTACATCTCACCTATATGCCATACCAGTATCACCACACTCCTTGGTTAAGAGGACAATCAACCCATATGGCACACAATGACCTCCACTCGATAAATATTATCATCCTGTAATGACGTATCCTTCGGTCACGAGCATGTTTGAGAACTATACGATAAATCTTCTCTTTATTATACACTAGCATAGTTCTAAAGACTTTATCACAGCATAAGAGTTCAAAGAAGATGTTACTTTCTGATGAAAAATATTAAAATAATTATTATTCAATAATCAATAATTCATATATAAAAAAAAACTCAATCGTCATACGATTGGTTTTAGGACACAATTCCAATAGTAAACACTTCAAAAGAGACAAAAAGAATGACTACTTGTACAGCTTATCATTGTACAGAACATAATGAGCGATCTACTTTCTTATCTTCCAGGCTTTTCTATAATCAAATGGTAGCTCGTCCGATCTCAAATATCTGAACAGAGGATCGATCCAACAAGATTCTTCATCAACTTACTAGACAACAAGAGGCTCTTCGAGGCTTGAGGTCTTTAACACCTCGAAGTAGGTCCCCTTTTCTAAGTCAGTAGGTAGTAAAGCCACAAGCTTCGATGGTGGATCTGCCTTGATTTTTTTTGCTATAGAGATCTACTGAATATCAAAACTTAAAAAGGTTAAGGTCAAATCCTTTACCTTCTAAAGGTATTTTTTTCATATACTCCTCTCGAATCTCGTATCCATCCTTGATATACCAAACGATCAGTTGGGAGTCGCTGAAGACCTTCAGGTGTTGAGCCCCTACTTCTCTTGCAACTTTGAGGCCAGCAATCAGAGCTTCATACTTTGCCTCATTGTTGGTAGTCGAGAATTTGAAGCATAAAGAATATCCCGCTATATCTCCTTCAAGATTGGTTAAGATAAGCATAGCCCCTACTCCAGATACATTTGATGAGCCATCAACATAGAGTGTCCATAGCTCCTCAAGGTCAGATTCCACATCCACTTCCTCGCTCCTCGAGCTTTTCCTAGCTTTTGAGCTCTCTTCACATTTTAGACCTTCTCCAGCCTTTGAGCTTTGTCCATTCAGGATGGTACACTCTAGGATGAAGTCTACCAGCACCTGAGTTTTAATGGAATGCCTCGGACGGTATTGTCCATCCAACTTCAAAAGCTTTAGAGCCTATTTTGCAATCCATCCTGAGGTATCTGAATGGTAGAGAATGTCTTTGATTGGTTAATCAGTAAGCAGCATAATGGTGTGAGCTTGGAAATAAGGTCGAAGTTTTCTTGTCGTGATGATCAGTGCAAAGATTAGCTTCTCCAGCTTGCAGTGTCTGATCTCTGCATCATGAAGGACTTTACTAGTATAATATATGGACTTTTTATTGGAAAATGTATCCTAAAGTCAATCAGCCTGTTGACGATTGTGCGGATCTTGTAAATTATATATAAATTTTTATTTATAAAAGTTATTTGATATTTTTTATTATAAATTATCCATCTTTGAACTCCTTTATTGTAATAAAGTCCTTAGGACTATAGTTAATCGATAAAAGAGAATTTGTCGTTTAGTCCTTAAAAGTATTCGTGACTAAATGATATGCTATTAATAGGATGATAGCAATATCGAGTATAGATCGTTGTATGCCATATGAGTTCGTTGTCCTCTTAACCAAGGAGTATAAAATACTGTTATAGCATAAAAATAAAATATAAGAGTACATTCGTATCGAATGTGACTATGTGTCGAGCACTCTGCTGTCAAGAGTAGCTCATGAAGGGTATGGATATAAGTGTCCCTCAGATCTGAGATCACCACGGTAACTTATAAGCAACTCACTATACTTTAATATCGGATCATCTGAGTTTCTAACTCAATGACGGAAGGATATTGGATGCAGTCAAGTACTGATCAAGTCGGTGTGTGAGTAAAGATAGAATTGACCCCTCTGAATTAGTAGGAGATATGCATCAGTATATTTCAATCAATAAAACCTTGACTAGGATAATCTATGAGATGGATTTGAAAGGTTGAAATATAATGTAGTCAACTAAATTAGAGTTAACAGTTAAAGCCTAGGTTACTTTGAGCATTATAGTCAAAAGGATGAATTATATGCTAACCATACGCCAATAGGTTCTAGAATGTTGCTTTACAATACTTCGACCTATCAGATCATCGGATCACCATTGCTAGATGGTAATATCAATTGGTATAAAAAGTTATTCCTATACTATCGATTTAGATTCGAACTTATGAGATCACACGTATTAGAAGATTTGATCAGATCTGATGGCTAAAGAGTCCAATTGGATTGTGACTGGTGAGGAGTCTCACTAGGACTGAAACTCTGAAGGAGAGTTTCACTGAGACTAGGACTCTACTATTTATAAAGAATTAATTAATAATTATTAAATTACTAATTGACTCAATTTGATTGAGTAAAGAGTTTTGGATTAAGTCTAACTGAATTAGATTCGGTTTGACTCAGAATGAGTTTGATATAATCAATCCTGATTATAAGAAAAATTTGATCCTGATTCGATCAGAGTTTGGACTCAGCTAATTCTTAATTGGATTAAAAATTTGATGAGATATTTAAATTTTTAATTGAATTAGGTTCATTTCTATCAGTGGGTTCAATCTTAATTTGATTTGGATTAGAACCAGATTAGAAATGAAGAGTCCTTGTCAACTTGGACTCTATCCTTATCTCCTTGCACCACACTTGGACTCATGCCCACATCTCCATGCCAAATTGCATTTGGCTTGATCTTTTTGGTGTCAAAGTAGTTGACCTAATAAGGATAGACGGCAATGATTGATGAGTCATAATATTATCTCCTGCTTAATTCGAATGCAATACGAATTAGAGATAAGATGTAAACTAGGAAAGGAATTTTAAAGGAAGATTGTTGTTGCCTTTATAATTTCTTCCTATTTTTTTAGAGAGTCCTTGTCAACTTGGACTCTATCCTTATCTCCTTGCACCACACTTGGACTCATGCCCACATCTCCATGCCAAATTGCATTTGGCTTGATCTTTTTGGTGTCAAAGTAGTTGACCTAATAAGGATAGATGGCAATGATTGATGAGTCATAATATTATCTCCTGCTTAATTCGAATGCAATACGAATTAGAGATAAGATGTAAACTAGGAAAGAAATTTTAAAGGAAGATTGTTGTTGCCTTTATAATTTCTTCCCTATTTTTCTTAGAGAGTCCTTTGGCATGTGAGACTCCAAAATCCTTCTCCATGCCATAGTGATTTTCCTAGAATTTTTTTGAATGCCAAAAGTGGTTTTGGTGTGGACTCTTGGCGCCCTTCCCTTGGTGAAACCCTAATTCCTAGTCTATAAAAAGGGTGGTCCTCCTCTTTGGCATCATGCTTCTCTTCTCTTGCTGGTATTTTCATTTCTAGAGCCTCTTCTCCTCTTCATCTCTTCTTCCTCCAGACCTCCTCTTGCTTTGGAGTATCCAAGTTGCTTAAAGAAGAAGGAAGAGATCAGTTGTCGAAGTTGCTTACAGTCTAGTACCTCCAAGCCCCTGATCTGCGCCAGTCTTCGTTTGAATTTTTTGTAAAGGCCAAATGACTTTATATGGCTATAAACAATCTGAGGAATACCTTCTCCAATCATTGGCATAGAGGAGATTAATATCAAATTGGTTTAGTAATAATCTCTAACTTGTTTTGATCATACTGATAGATCTAATAGTTAGATCTAAGTTTTCAGCATCGATAAGATTGATGTGATTTTTATTTTTAAATTTAAAATATATATTTTTTATATCATAGATCATGATGTAATAGTTTAAGATTAGATATTATACATATGATTAAGATTAAATTATTTAATCTTTAATTTTTACTGTAAAAAAATTTTTAAATTGCATGCATAACACTACAGCATATTTCCTTCAATTAGTATCAGAGCATGGTTATTTTGATATGAATTATTATGACTTTAGATCTAATTTTTTGATATTAGATCTGATTATTTATGATTTAGATTAGATCTAAATAGGTTTATTTTTAGATTTGATTATTATCTATTTAGATTAGATATTTTAAGTAATAAAGTACTCGGATTAGATAATCATCAGGCCATCCAATCATAGGAGCAAGTAGGGTTACATGATCCTCTCTTTCCATTCAATGGGATGCTCTTATGGTGTGTAGGGGTGCCACTATGAGGCTCTATGAAGAAGAAAGCAAAAGGAGAAAATTTACTTTCTTGCAAACTCTAGATCTTAAAATCCTAGGTGTTATTGTATGTGATGCAAGTTGCAAAGAGACTAGTTACATCTAATCTTGATTAATCAAAATTATTTTAATTTAAAATTATAAAAATTTATATTTGATCTAAAAAAATTTAATGATTTAATGTAAAAAGTTTACATGATAATTATTTTAAAATCTTAACCATGTTGATGCAAAAATTTAATTAAGAATTAAGTATGAAATTGATTAGATCTAGAATTGGGATTTGAGATCTAATGATATTATATAAAACATGGGGCATGGGTTAGCTCAAATCAGATTTTTCTCTTTAATTAGTTAGACCTAAGATAAGAATTAAAGAATTGATTGACTATGTAGAGAAATTGATTAAATCTAATCAAATATTGAATTAAATTAATCTAGATTTTTTTAGTACAATAGTTATAGATGGTAAAGTTCATATCTTTGGTTAGACCAAATGGACCTTGATTGTGGCTTAGTAATTGAACTTGAATCATTAGATTAATCAAATAGAAATTAGTTAAACAATTGGTGTCTCGATGATTTTTAATTAGGAGCTTTACCTCATCATTTGGATGGTGTCTAAGGCAAGCTTAGCAGACCCTCCCATCGATCTTATTTACCTGATCAATTTGGTGAATTAGATTTTAGTTAGATTGTTAAGTGATTCGAGTTAGCCCATGCCATTAAGGTTGATCAGTGTGACTGATCTAGGTGCTAGTTCAATCAGTATGACCTAAACTGATTCAATTACTTGATAAAGTCAGTGGAAGGATTGTGGTCTACTGATTGATCTTTTCTTCTCTCTTCTCAAAATTGACTAAATTTTTTAAATTATTAAGTTCTTAAAATGAGCTAGTTATGGTAATAACTAGATCATAGCCTCCCATTAAGGTGAATAGTAATGGGTCCATTATTTTTGATTGACATTACGGGCACCATCCTTCAGGTGTTCTTTCTGAATAATAAAATTATCATTCATCATATAATAACTCTATTGAACTATCTGATGATGGTTGGATTGATCGAGCCATCCTCGAGTCTGATCACTCATTAGTTAGAATCATTGAGTAGGTTCATGTTAATAGTTTGACGTAACTGAGACTTTCAGTGGAGGTCCATCATCTACTGAAATAAAATCTGAGGTTAAATTAATTACTAAAAATTATTTTAAAAAATAATTGATTAAGAACCTATCCATAGGTGCATATGGGTTGACCGACCATCCTCGAGCCTGTATGTAGTCTATGTGGATTCTAATACTCACTAAAGAATTAAGATAATTCTTCGAATTAGAGGTGGAGGTAATTAATTCGTATAAAATAGTGGAAGAACTTTTAGACTAAAATCTATATCTTTAGGATTAATAAATTTATATATTAATTAGATTTTATGTGTGCAGTTATGATCTCAAACTTGTTGCTCCGATCATTATTAGATAGTAAGAAGCTAATCGAACCAAATTTTGATAATTGATATCGAAAGCTTAAAATAGTCTTGGAGCATGAGCAGATCCTATATGTGACTACAAATTTGGCATCTGAGAAGCCTGCTCCCAACACTTGAGGTACAGTCCGAGATACTTATTTGAAGTGGCTCAACAATTGCATCATGATTCGTTGTATTTTGCGGGCCTCCATGAATGACGAGTTCAGTTAGAAATTTGAAGAGGCTCAGCTAGAGGAAATGCTTCAAATATTGAGGGATTCCTTTGGTACTCTTGATGATATTGAGCAGCACAAAACTAGTTGCATTATTTTTAACACTCAGATGAGGGAGAGTGCATCTATTACTGATCATGTATTGTACATGATCGAACAGATTGAAAAACTGAGCAAACTCGACTTCTTTTTGCATGAACAGCTGGGGAAGGATACGATCCTGAATTCTCTATCCAAGTCCTACCTATCATTCCTCGGCATTTTAGAATGGTGAAGTCTATAGTCAACTACCATAGTCTGTTCGGGTTGCTACATACTTTTGAGAAAGATCATCATCTCTACAAAGAGACGGTGAATTTAGTGAGAGGATCTTCTTCAGATAGTCATCGTCCCTTTAAGAAAGAAAAAAAGAAGAAGAATAAGAAGGTACCAAGTGCTGAGAGTTAGTCCCAAAAATCCAAGTCCAAGGCTGATTAAAGTCAGATGGAGTGCTTCTTTTGTAAGAAGTAGAGTCACTAAAAGAAGAACTATCCTCAGCATATTGCTTCTCTTGACCCCAACAGGCAAAAAAAGAAGAAGCAATTGCTGGACAAGGTACTTATATGATAATATCTTGTAACTTCTTCCTTTTTGATACAATGACCTAGGTATTGGATACCAGTAGCCCTATTCATATTTGTAATTCATTGCAGGATCTTTAGATCATAGAAGATTTAGAGACAATGAGAGATTTTTGAATGTTGAAGATAGAAGATCAGTTCCAGTTCTAAGTTTAAGAATCATCTTGTATTTGAGTCTCGTTATATTATTCTTGATGAGTGTCATTACTGTCTAAATTTTCTTTTGAATATTATTTCCATAGGCCTTTTGGCCAAATCCAATTATGAAATATCAATAAAAAAAAATTTTGTGATATCATTTTGAATTATATTATAATTTTGCGTGGATAGTTGAGTCATGGTATCTATGTTGTATCTAGCCCTAAGATAATGTACATTTCAAATAAACATCCTAGAATAGATGATGTCACAGATGCCTACCTTTGATATTGTAGGATAGGTCATATCAATAAGAACAGGATGAATAGGTTAGCTCAAGAAAAAATTCTTGATAAAGATGATTATGAATCGTTACCTACCTGTGAATCTTGTTTGCTTGAAAAGATGATCAAGTCACTTTTTATTGAAAAAGATGAATGAGCCTATGATGTGCTAGGTCTGATACATACTGATGTATGTGGATCCATGAACACATATGCCAGAGGAGGGTATGGCTATTTTGTTATACTCACAGGCGACCTATCTAGGTATGGATACATCTACTTGATGTTACACAAGTCTGAATCGTTAGAAATATTCAAACGATTCTATAATAAAGTAGAAAAATAAACTAGAAAAGTATTAAAACTCTTCGATCTGATCGAAGAGGTGAATACCTTTCCAGTGAACTTCTGACATATCTAGAAAAGAATGGGAGTCTCTCATAATAGACCCCTCCAGAGACACCACAGCATAATGGTATCTCAGAAAAGAGGAATCGAATCTTATTAGATATGATTGGGTCCATGATGGGGTTTGCAACTATGTCGATCTTCTTTTGGAGATATGCTATTGAAACAGCCTATTTTATGCTTAATAATATTTCGAGCAAATCAGTTAGTAAGATACTATATGAGATATGGTCAAGATGTAGGCTGAACCTCCCTTACTTTAGGGTCTGGGGGTGTTCGATTTATGTTAAATGATTACAAACTAACAATCTCAGTCCTAGATCCAATAAATATAACTTCATAGGGTATCCCAAAGAAATGAGAAGATTTTACTTTTATCTGCCTGCTGAATAAAAGGTATTCGTTAGCAATAAGGCCCATTTTTTGAAAAAAAAAATTCTTAGTGAAGAAATAAGTGCCTCTAAAATCAAGCTTGACAAAGTTTGACAGATAGAAGAATTAATACCAATGATTAAATCTGAATCAGATTTGATGAGATCAAACCCAGAGCCCAATATATAAACATCTTTAAGGCGATCTGGTAGAGTACCATATCAGTCGAACAGATAATTAGATTTTTTGATCCAAGATGGGGATCCTATTGAACTCAATGAGAACGATAAGGATCCAATCATCTAAATGGATGCAATGCAGAGGTTCGATTCTGATAAATGATTTAAAGCCATAAAATCCAAGATGGAGTCCATGAAGGTCAATGATATATGGACATTGGTTGATCCACTTGAAGGGGTTAAATCCATAGGATCTAAGTGGATCTTCAAAAGAAAAAAGAGTACAAATAGGAAGGTGGAGATCTATGAAGTCCGTTTGGTTATCAAAAGTTATCGTCAATGTTATCGTATTGACTATGACGAGATATTTTCTCCTACGGTAATGCTCAAGTTCATTCGGATCATACTTGCGATAGCAGCATATCTGGACTATGAAATCTGGCAAATGGATGTGAAGACAACTTTCCTAAATGGAGAGTTGAATGAAGAAATGTATATGATACCATCTGAAGAGTTTATATCCACAGATGAGTCCAAGGTGTGCAAGCTTTAGAGATCTATTTATAGATTGAAGCAAGTATCTCGAAGTTGGAACATATATTTTGATAAGATAATCAGAATATATGGCTTTATAAGGAATGGAGAGGAATCCTGCATATATAAGTGGGCTAATGGTTTAATAATTATATTTCTTGTTTTGTATGTGGATGACATTCTCTTAATCAAAAATAATATCCTTGCAATATAGAGAATAAAAGTGTAGCTGTCATCTCAATTTTTTATGAAAGATCTGGGAGAAGCAGCCTACATCTTAGAGATAAAGATCTGTAGGGATAGATCTAAGAGACTGCTCGGACTTTTTCAATCTAGGTACATGGATACCATGCTGAAACAATTCAGTATGGAGAATTCTAAGAAAGGCTATCTTCCAATAGGTCATGAAATTTTTTTTTCAAAAGGAGATTATCTGACAACTCCTCAAGAAAGAGAACATATGAGTAGAGTTTCATATGCTTCGATAGTGAATTCTATTATATACGCCATAATATGTACGAGATTAGACGTGGCATACTCATTAGGGGTAGTGAGTAGATATCAGTCTGATCTAGAAAAAGATCACTGGAAGGTCGTAAAGACCATTCTTAAGTATTTGAGAAATACTAAGGACTAGTAGCTTGTATATGGTGAACCTAACTTGAAACTAGTGGGTTTTCTCGATTCCAGCTTTCAATTAGATCATGACGATAGTAAGAGTATGTCGGATTATATTTTTACTATAAATAATGAAGCGATCTGTTGGAAAATTTTCAAGTAGCACACTGTGGCAGACTATGTTTGCGAAGTAGAGTATATTGCAGCATCCGATGCTGCGAAGAAAGCTTTATAGATGTAGAAGTTCATCAACGAGCTTAGAGTGGCATTCTCTGTAGATAGTCCTGTCCAATTATACTGTGACAATACTGGAGCCATTGCTCAAGCCAAGGAGCTGAGTTTCCATCAGCGCACCAAGCATATTCTGCACCGCTATCACCTTATCCAAAAAATCATAGATCGAGATGATGTCGACCTTCAGAAGATCGATGAGAAGGAGAACCTAGCTGATCCATTTATTAAAGCTCTAAAAATTAAAGAGTTTGATGATCACAAGTCAAAGATGCATATAACGAGACTGTATCAATTGACTTTAGTCCAAATGAGAGTTGTTAGAAAATATGTCTCAAAGCCAATCATTAGTCTGTTAATGATTGTGCTCATCTTACAAATTACATATAAATTTTTATTAATAAAAGTTATTTCATATTTTTCATTACAAATTGTTATCTTTGAACTCCTGTGTTGAAATGAAGTTCTTAGGACTATAGTTAATCAATAAAAGAGGATTTGTCGTTTAGTCCTTAAAAGTGTTCACGATCAAATGATATGCTATTAATAAGATGATAATAATATCGAGTATAGGTCGTTGTGTGCCATATGAGTTGGTTATTCTCTTAATCAAGGAGTGTAGAGATACTGTTATAACATGTAGATGAAATGTAAGAGTACATTCATATTGAACATGATCATGTGTCAAGCACTCTGCTGTCAAGAGTAGCTCATGAAGGGTATGGATATAAGTGTCTCTCAGACCTGAGATCACCATGGAGATTTGTAAGCAACTCACTATACTTTAGTGTCAGACCATTTGAGTTTCTAATTCAATGATGAAATGATACTGGGTGCAGTCAAGTGCTTATCAAGTCAGTGTGTAAGTCAAGATAGAATTGACCTCTTGAATTAGTAGGAGATATGCATCAGTTTATTTCAATTTAGTAAAATCTTGGCTAGGATAATCCATGAGATAGATTTGAAAAGTTGAGAATAATGTGATCAACTAAATTAGAGTTAACAGTTAAATCCTAGGTCCCTTGAGCATTAGGGTCCAAGGGATGAATTATACAGTAACCATAAGCCAATAGGTTCTAGAATGTTGCTTTGCAATATTTCGACCTATCTGATCGTCGGATCACCATTCCTAGATGGTTACATCAATCGATATAGAAAGTTATTCCTATACTACTGGCTTAGGTTCGAACCTATTAGATCACACATCTTAGAAGTTTGGTCAGATCTAATGGCTGAAGAGTCTCATTGGATTGTGACTCTGGTGAGGAGTTCCACTAGGACTGAGACTCTGGAGGAGAGTCCACTAGGACTGAAACTCTACTATTTATAATGAATTAATTAATAATTAAATTATCAATTAACTCAATTTGATTGAATAAAGAGCTTTGAATTAAGTCTAATTGAATTAGATTCAGTTCGACTCAGATTGGGTTTGATATGATCAATCCCAATTACAAAAAAAAATTGATCCTGATTCGATCAGAGTTTGGACTTAGCTAATTTCTAATTGAGTTAAAAATTTGATGAGATATTTAAATTTTTAATTGAATTAGGTTCATTTCTATCAATAGATTTAATCCAAACTTGATTTAGATTAGAATCAGATTAGAAATAATGAGTCCTTGTCAACTTGGACTCTATCATTATCTCCTTGCGCCACACTTGGACTCATACCCACATCTCCATGCCAAATTAGATTTGGCTTGATCTTTTTGGTGTCAAAGTAGTAGAGCCAATAAGAGTAGGAGGCAATGATTGATGAGTCATAATCTTATCTCCTGTCTAATTTGAATGTGATCCAAATTAGAGATAAGATGTAAACTAGAAAAGAGATTTTTTATACAAGAAAGATTGTTGGCACCTTTATGGTTTTTTCCCTATTGTTCTTGGAGAATCCTTTGGTGTGTGAGCATCCAAAATCCTTCTCTATGCCATAGTGATGTTTCTGAAATTTTTTGGGATGCCAAAAGTGGTTTTGGCATGGACTCTTGGTGCCCTTTCCTTGGTGAAACCCTAATTCCTAGTCTATAAAAAGGGTGGTCCTCCTCTTTCGTGTCATGCTTCTCTTCTCCCTTGCTGGTGTTTTTATTTTCAGAGCCTCTTCTCCTCTTTCTCTCTTCCTCTTCCAGATCTCCTGTTACTTGGAGTGTCTAATTTGCTTGAAGAAGAAGGAAGAGATCAGCTGTCGAAGTTGCTTGCAGACTAGCACCTCCAAGCCCCTGATCTGTACCAATCTTCGCATGGATTTTCTGTAAAGGTCAGATGACTTCATGTGGCTACGAGCAATCTGAGGAATACCTTCTCCAACCATTGGATCAGAGGAGACTAACATCAAATTTGTTTGGTAATAATCTTTAACTTATTCTGATCATACTGATAGATTTAATAGTTAGATCTAGGTTTTTAGCATCGATAAGGTCGATATAATTTTTATTTTTAGATCTAAAATATATATTTTTTATATCATATATCATTATGTGATAGTCTAAGATTAGACTTTTTACATATGATTAGGATTAAATTGTTTAATCTTTGGTTTCTATTGCATAAAAAATTTTTAAATTACATGCATAACACTACTACATATTCCCTTTACTTGTGAATCTATCCTTCTCGAACCAGGACTATGCTAGTCACCACTGGAGAGATGGTGAGGTACAGCAATAGCTCTTCATCCAACTGAAGTTTTGTGAGCAGTGGTGGAGAGCTAAGATATTGCTTCAACTCCTCAAATGCCTTCTGGCACTCGACAATCCATTGAAAGTCTTTTGGCTACTTGAGGGTTTGGAAGAAAGAAAGACACCTTTCGATCCATCTAAAAATAAAGTAGTTGAGTGAAGCAACCTTACCGATGAGATGCTATACTTCTTAATAGTTCTTGGCAGTATCATCTCAAGAATTGCTTTAATCTTCTCAAGATTTGCCTCAATGTCTCTTTGCAAGATCATAAACCCAAAGAATTTACCAGCGATAACTCGAAAAGCATACTTTGCTGGGTTCAGCTTTATTCAAAATTGACAAAGAGTATTGAAGGTTTCCTGGAGGCCAGTAACGTGATCTTGAAGCAGCTCAGCTCTTGACTAACATGTCATCCATGTACGCCTTTATGTTGCGGCCAAATTGATCTTTGAAGATTTTGTTCACTAACCACTGATAGATAGTCTCTGCATTGTTTTTTAGGCCAAAAGGTATCACCCTACAATAAAAAAGCCCACAGTCAGTGATAAAGGCTATTTTCTCCTTATCTTCAGGTGCCATCTAGATCTAATTATAACTGATGAAATTATCCATGAAGCTAAGGAGCTCATGCTCAGAAGTAGCATCCACCAGCTGGTCAATCCACAGCAATGAAAAACTATCTCTGGGATAGACTTTGTTCAGATCGATGAAATCGAGGCACATACATCGCTTCCTATTTGCCTTCTTGATCACGACTACATTCGTTAATTAGTCTGGGTACATTACTTTCCTGTCGAAGCTAGCCTTGAGTAGCTTGTCTACTTCGCAAATATGACCTTCTAGTGCTTCAGGGTGAAGTTTTGCTTCTTCTGCTTCATCGGGCGACAAGTCGAATCCACCTTCAAGTCATGGGACATCACCTCTAGATCTATGCCAAGCATGTCTAGAGCTGATCGGACAAAGAGATCCATATTTTTCTACAAAAAAGTGATTAGTCGAGCCTTGATTACCTCATCTAGGTATAAGCTGATCTTCACTATTTGGTTGGGGTTCTCTTTTCTTAGTGTGACCTCGAGGAGGTCATCAGATGGTGGGTACACTCCTCAAACAAATCTCGGGCATCCAACCCTATCAAAAGTTCAGGTTGGGCCTATCCTTGGGATGGCTGACCTTTTGCTTGAAGCTTGGTAGTAAAACACTAGCGAGCCATGGCCTGGTTGCCTCGAATCTGTCCTACTCCATTCTTGGTCGAAAACCTCATCATTAAGTGATAGCTCAGCACTACAATCTTTAAAGTCCACAAACTTGGATGGCCAAAGATTGCATTGTAGGCTAAAAGAAGTTTAATCATCAAGAAGTTGACTTAGATCGTCGTTTGCTACAGTGGGGTGCACACTGTAACATGTAGCTTAATCATTCCCTTTGGAATCACTGAATCTCCAGAGAAATCTTGAATCAGGATATTGAACCTACTTAGCTGGTATGGAGTGAATCCTATTTGGGAGAAGATAGAGTAATACAAAACATCAACCAAGCTTCCATTATCTATGAATACATAACGTACATAATGATCAGTGATATTCGTGGTGACAACCATCGCATTATTGTGCAGGGCTAGTACACTCTCTGCATCCTGCTTGATGAAGATGATGGCATTCTCATGCCTATCCTTGAAACTTGACCTCTTTGCTTTCGAAAGCTCTGCTGACCCAGATGACCCTCCCATTATCATATGAATTTCTCCTCATATGGGTCAGTCTTCTGCTACCATCGATCCCCTATTTTTCACCTCTCTTACTGCATCAATACTGGCTGTAGCTGAGATAGAGGGAATGGGTGATAATGCAAGGGAGGTGGCTGTTGAGCTCTCGAAGGTCGATGTTGAGATGCTTTCCTTTGGATAAAATGATTCAACCTCCCTTGCCTGACGAGCCTCTCAATCTTGTCCCGAAGCTGAATGCAATCTTCAGTATCATGACCGTGGTCATGATGGTAGAAGCAGTATTTACTCGAGTCATGACAATGCTCTAGTCTCATCCACAACTTCGGAGGCTAAGGCAGCTCGGCTCATACCTCTATCAGTACTTCCCCCTGAAAATAGTCAAAGGCATGTAGTTAGTATAATGCCTTAGAGGTGAGGGATGTCGATCCCTTCTCTGAGGACTCTGAGATCGATGATTCCAGCCCTCCTTTTTCCACCTCTGGGATGGGGATCAGGAGCACTGGCGGGTTCTCCCCTCCCATCTTGGAGAGCACTCCTTATTTCGCCCATCGCAATAGCATTGATAGGAGTTTCTTCTATGAAAACCTCTTCTGTGCGGGCATACTTCTCTGCATAGACAAGCATATCCGAAAAGTTCTAAGGATAAGTCTTTATTAGCGACTTTTTAAGGTTGTTCTTCAATAGGTCGCCTATCATTGTGGCCATCACGATCGACTAGTCAGGTTGCGAACTTCCAAGGTCACCATGTTAAAATAGTTGATGAAGGCACGGATTGACCCCCCTCCTTCTGCTTGATGGTATGGAGGTAGTCGACAACTTCTACTATCATCGGCTATTGATAAGATGACCGATGAAAGACTAACACAACTCTTCAAAAGAGTGGATGGAAGCTAGCTTTAGGCTCAAATACCACTGTCGAGCCACCCCTTTAAGGGTCATAGAGAATGCTCGATAGAGGATGGCATCTGTAGCTCCTTGAAGGAGCATCACGCCTTGAATATCTCTGGTGGTCGACAGGGTCGGCAGTCCATCGTAGGTATCAAATTGCGATACCTTGAAGTACAATGGGAGTAGCTCCTACATTATCTTCAAAATACAGGGCGGCTCACTGTTGAACCCATCATAGGTTGCACCGAGGAAGTATTATTTAGGGCGGCATCAATCCACCTATCGATTGTCTGGAACTGTCTCTTTATAGCAAGATTGCAGATGGTGCAGGCCTCCGAATGCTAAGAAGAATGATGACTAGGGGTTGAACCTTACCCAAATCGTAAGCTAAGAGATAGCTGCCTGGCTGGTTGCTGGGCCTTGGGATGGCTTTGGTGGGTCTGTCTCCTCTCTGGACTCTGAGGAAGCACATGCGGCTCTGGTTATGGTGGCGACTGAGGAGCCAAGTACTGAGTCGGATTTAATGGAGGCAGCACCATCGAGAAAACCACTGGCTGCACCACTGAAGGAGGTACAGGGGCAGTCTGAGCAGATTGTGGACCATTGCAGAAGGCGTAAGAACAGTCTGGACTACTTGAACAACTGTCATCAAATTTTGGACCTGCTAGAAGAGCAGGTTGAACTAATCCATCATGATCAATGCTGGCTAGGTTGGCGGAGGAGTCTCCATCGTCAGTTGCTGCATCTGGCTATTGGCTTGGCTCTCTGCTGAGAGGAGGTGCTGGCATTGGAGAGTCAGAATGATACTCGCTTTGGTGGCATAATGAAGAATGACCCTTCCTTTATCTGTTGCTACTCGTTCTTGTGGAGGTCGGAAGGTGGGCAACTGAAACTTGGCCAAGGATGTTAGAGCGACCTGTAAAACAAGTTCAAGCTGAGGTTTTGCTCCAGTAAGGATCCTCCGATACTCAAGTTAGAAATCAGAGAACAAAAAAGCAATAACATGTTCTCTAAGAGGGATTGCTTACCTTGATCTTCAAACTTTGCTTATTTATATAGAATGTCATTGAACAACTAGTCGAACAGCTATGAAATCATGCAATTCTGAGATTGCAGGATCGTTAAATATGCCATTGCAAGCGAAACATTTTAGTCCTTAATCGCTCTTATGAAATTAGGAGAGATGGTTGCCTTGATCTTATCCACTTAGGGTGGACAGCTGCTGCACATGTTAGGAGACTTATTGATCGAGGTAACGAAGGTAGCTCACATACTGAACAAGCCATACAATAAATAGATTATAGATATCTCGACTCCACATACCTCATCTCTGTGCTTAGGTTGGCAGCCACAGCAATAGTTCGACAGCTTGAGGTATGCCTTAATAACACACAGATCCGAGGTATCCACGGTACCACCATAAAATATATATATATATAATCATAAAGCTTGCAAATTATTCTTTTTTATTTTTTATTCCCACTAGCAAAATGCCATATGTTTGTTGTGTTAGATATATGCCCAAGAAGCCAATCGGACCGACACATTAATTCTTTCTAAGACATAATTTTATATTTGATCTAATTAACTAGGATAGATAATTTCATTCATGTAGTGTATGTATCCATGAATCTTTCAGAGAATTAATAAGATAATGACATATATTCTCAAAAATTAGAATTTGAGGTATGTGTCATTGATGGTTAATTCTCAAATTACTTTCGATCGAAGGATATCATGGAGACAGTGATTGATCCGATAAGATTGATGCACAGATCACTTTTCTTAGAATAGATGAATCTTAAGTCTATAGTGTGGAGATGCTGAAGTGAGAGTGCAGATGTTTGTTAGAGACTAAGGTACCGAGCATGACCAACATGAGAAGTCACTTGGATGTTTACTCACTCATCAGTGACATTCTTGATGCTATAGTTGTGTGAGTGATTCTTAGACCTATGATGTCTCGACTATTCACAATGAGGTTGCTGTAGTTTGACTACACCATAACTCAGTCTCCTAGTCATACAAAATTATATGGTATATATTGGCTGCAGTAGTTTATTGTAGGAATAGGGTATGTATCTGATGGAATCTATCAACCTTAGTAGTTAAAGAATAGTTCTATATAATTTATGAGATTGAGTTTGAAAGATCCTGGTCAGAGCAGTGTGAATGATAGAAAAGAATTTTCATTAGATTTCATAAATGAACTCAAGCTGAATAAATCTTATATATGTTTGATAAGTTTTTCGTGACCTCTGTCTTGTCAAAACTCACGATAAAAAAATTGAATCATATGGTAACTACACTTAGAGGTTCATCCTTCTATTCTACTGGGTTGCACTATATGTTTCTAGGTGTCACTAGTAGTTTATGAGACCAATGAAAATTATTTTAATGTCAATAATTTTAATTAGAGAGTTGGAATTGTTTCAATCTATTGAAAGGAGTTTTAGTGATCAAAATATTTTTCACTACCAAATAGAATAGAAACTTATAGGATTATACATAAAAGAGATCCTGACTGATTGGATTATCGAGTTGTATTTTTGAGTCATAAATCGTAAGTGATCTTAATTATCAATTTGATTGATAATTGAACTTGAATGTAAAAGTTACATAAGGGCTCACTCAGAGTTAGTAAGTTATAGAAGGACTAAATTATAATTGTTGCATATTATTTGATTTAATTAAATATTAAGATTAGATCCTAATCAATTAGATCAAATTGACTAGATTTGATTTGAGTTTTACTCAAATTAGATTTCATAAGTCTAATAAGATTAAACCTAATGAATACTTGATCCAACCTATGTAGATTAGGTTTGACCTAATCTTCACCTATGTTTGATTTGGATTAGGTCTTAGTTAATTTAAAATAGATTTAATTTGATTAGATCTAATTTTAATTTATTTGGATTAGATTTTATAAGTCTAATAGGATTGGACTTAATCTAATCTAAATTGGACTCCAAGTTTCATATGGCTTTTGGACGACCTTGAACAAATCAAAGAGGAGAACCACCTATTAAAACCCCACGCCACTTGTTTTCACATGGAAACTGTTTTCATGTTAAGAAAGGGTGTGGAGAAATAGGTGGGTGCATAAGAGAGAAGTGTGGCACTTATCTCCAAGAGTTCAAGTGCTTTTGGACTCCTAACAAACCCTAGCCTCTTCAGATTTAAATAAGGAGGATTAGATGGGACACCTAAGGTCAGATGAGATCTATCTTGGATGCCCCTTAGAGGATGTTTTGCATGGAGGAAATATTGGGATGTCCAAGGCTTGAGTGTGAGGGGCTTCTTCGACATAGGAAGGTGCCTTCTCCCTTATCTCTTCTTTCTTACAATAACCAAGAGTTGGTTATTAAAAATTCTCCTCCTCTCTCTTTGTCCAAGAGTTGGACATATCTTTCTTTTTCTCTCTCCCAAACATGTTCAAAAGTTGGACATGATTAAATCAAATTTGATCTAATTTAATTTTTTGATCCATGAGATGTATGGTTCTCCTCTATCTTTTCTAGATCTAATCCAAGAGTTGGACAAGATGGAAGAAAAAAGAGATTAGATCTCTTATCTTCTTCAGTAGATCTTGAATTTTCGCTTGAGAAGAGAAAAGTGAGGGAAAAAATTAGATATGGTCTGATTTCATCGTCCTCCTATTGATTTGATTGATTCTCTTGAGAAGAGGATCAAAAAATCAAGCCGATTTGACAATTCAAGGTGCGATCTCTGCAAAAAACTAACACTTCAGTGAGATTGAGTCCTCCTGATTAGATCAGCCTCGATAGATAGCCATAAAAGCTGGAAGTGTTGCAACTCTGCAGGAATCTCATTAGATTACTGCAGATCACCAGATCGCGATGAAGATCTATCCACGCAAAAGTAAAGATCCAAATCTAAATCTGATTTTATTTTTCAGCATCTTAATTTTAGCACATGAACATTCCTGACATGTGTAGATTAGATCTATATTTATATACATGTTAGATTTAAAATTATTTTAAATCTAGATTAGTTTTAATTTTTATTGCATTCATGATTTTTAAAAAAATCTACATATTTGATCTCTACATGCATATCCCGAAAGTCAGACTTCATATTAGTTATTTAACATTTGCTATTGGTCATTTCAAATGGTATGTTACAAAGCTTTTTAATTTGAATGTACTTCCCCTGCAAATTAACCACCTGATGTGCCCTTAATTCAGTGAATACAGCTGCTTTAGGAGCACATTGCTTTGCTCATATTATTTTTCTCTTCATAATTTGTTTTAACCTGTAGAGTATCGGTTCGGGAACCATGAACCATTAGAGGATTCATATTTTGTGAACGAAATTGCCAGCTGCCGGAAGCTTTATGTCTGGGGTCATTTGCCAGATATTTTCAATATATGTTAAACTCAACTCCATCCTTCCGAATGAATCCTCAAGTTTGGTGACTGATTTGGTGAAACTTTTAATATCAAATGTATATATTGCTTTCTTTTCAATATATGTTAAACTTAACTTCATCCATTGGAATGAATCCCCAAGCTTGGTTTCTGATTTGGTGAGACTTTTGATATCAAATGTATGTATTGCTTTCTGAGCTGAACTGGCATGTCTTCTATTTTTTTGGCATGTCTTTTATACAAGCTAATTGATGGTGTCTGAGAAGACAAACAAGAGCATGAAAGATTGATGTAGTTTGGATATACTCACACACACACACACTTCCCCGTTGAATGTGTGTGCATGTATAAGTTTGGATGGCCATGAAAAGGGATTGATATTGCAGCTCTGATGGTAGATTTTTGGAAGCTGATGATTTTCATCTTTTTGAGTCTTTCTCTAGTATGGAGCTTCATGCTGTCTGGGCAGGGGTCATCTTTGCCAAGCAGTAACTTCATGCAGTGCAGATCTTCCTTGAGGATGACTCTGTCACTGTCATTACATAGCTTCATAGAGATGCTAGGCAGTCCAGAGCCATCCTCTTATCCAAGATGTCTAGATTTCTTTTCGTCATGCTACTATAGTCAGAGTCCAGCATGTTTACTGGAAGACTAATACTGTAATAGCTGGGTGGCAGTTTTTGTTGCCGACCACCCTGGTGACTGGATTTGGAGACATGGAGGGGGCTATTCATTGGGTTTATGAAATTTTTTGTATCTTGATCTTTTGAACTACTCTTGCATCAAATTGATGTGACCATCCATTTGTATCAAAAAAAAAAAGAGAGATTGATATTGACTATTGGGGCCTCAATATTCGAAAAACTAGTGTATACAGAGAACTTTTTATGCACAAGTAGTTTTTTATTAAAATAACTATTAGAACTAAGATTTTTTTTTCAACATAAAGGTTTGATGGATGATTGGTGATGGTGATGTATAAATCTATTATTTATGTGCTTAAATGGTTTCTTTCATAAACTATCTACCATTCTTTTTGCACTCTTTTGATCGGTAATTCTTTACAGAAAGAAAAATATATCTTTTTTATTTTAAAGTGGAATGCTTCGTATTGGACCACATACCTTTGATTTCTCACATGGAATTGGGGTGATACTTACAAAATCAATAGGGAAAGAAAGGTAATTCTTGAACAAGCTTGGTTGATTAGAATTTAGGATTCTTCAATTTGTAATTCATGAAATCAACATGCAATGGACAACTAATTACTTACTAGTTTTGTGAAAAGGCTAATTAAGGAAGTTGCACATGCTATATATATTTGACAAATAGAGGGGTTTGTCTTTTCCTCCCCCAATCCTTCACTCACCGACTTCCGATTTTTCCCATCTAATCCTTCGCTTATCAATTTCTGCTTTTTCTCCAGTTGTTCTAGAGAAATCCTGTCTATGGTATATAAGAACAAGCAAGCCACTTGATAAATACAACCTATGACATAGCTCATCCTTTAATCATCATTTGCATCAATTTAGTGGTTTGAAAGGTTTGCTACTTTGTTCCTAAAGGAAAGATGCATTAATCATGCTATGATAATGGTCAAGGAAAACCTATTTGAAGAAAATAAAGTACACGCTATTTAATGGATGTTGCCATCATATTACTTGTAATAGATTATGACCTAGAAGAAATGTATAGAATAAAAGACGGATCAAATGAGCAGCACATTTAATGTATGAGACCTTAGGATTCCCTTATCATATATTAGCTTGGTTTCTAAAATAGTTCCATGGCGGGACAATTAAGCAACAATGATTAACAAAAGTCATTAACTATTGAAGAAATACATTACCAATTCCAAAAACAATTATAAGATTTACTTACCTCTTAATTATAACTTTCATAGAGGTTAGCATCTCCCTCAATTCTTTTAGTTGTGTTAAACCTCGTAAAAATATGATTGAGGGAACTAACAAAATAATAAGAAAAATGCTCACTACAAGAATTGTTAATCAACAAATCCAAGGTTTGTACGGCATCCAAAGATTCAGCCGATAAATATCATGTGGTTCGGGGGCCTCATCTATCGCCCATAACAGGGGGTTTGATGATTGAAGAACCTATGGAAAAAAACTACAATATATTCAGTCTTTTTGTAATTAAAGTAGACAATTCATATGAATCTAACATAAGTACAACAAATAAAATCAAAAAGCAAAACATCCCTGAGAGCTACTGAAGCAACCACCATGTTGGTCCAGAGAATATTGCTCAAATGCTATACCAAAAAGGAAGCAACACAATCCACCGTATTGTTCACCTCATGATAGGCATGCCAGATGGCCAAAGTCCAACATATTGGATCTTGAAACAAACAAAAGCAATGAAGCATTCCTATGTAAGAAAAAACAAAAACTTAGTCTAGCATTCACAGGAATTTATTTTTTAGCATTCACAGGAATTCCTTAGTTACCCTTATCTAATCCCCTTTATGTGGGGAAAAGAAAAGGTCATAGTTTTTGAAGGATAAATGCTACATGTTGTACCCTTCTATTAGCTTTTGAAGTTTAGGAACATATTATAATTATCTGAGTTTGTTTTTTGTTTTTTAAGCAAAATGGTGGTATAACATTTTTTTTTATTAAAAGGGAGGCTGACCCATGTTGTTTTTAGTATTAATCTGCTCTGTAAATGTTACTCTTCTACTGATATTTTTAATATACGTTAATAGAGTAATTACTCTTTTGTCATATTAAATAACTTTCGAGGGATCAAGGTAACTACATTGAAAACATTAAAACAGAAGGTAAATCTAAATAAGGAGACCATGCCCCTTATGATTGCTTATGCCAATAAATCTATTATGTACTTTACCATCAAGACATAAGATAGGAGTTTCATTATCATTGGTTGGTGAATGATTACCTCCTATGAATGATAACCATGATGAAAAGCTTTTTTGCATCAAGTTCACAAACCATCCAACTAAAAGAGAAAGATGAGCAAAACTTAGCTGCTGCACAATCATATAGTTCAATAAACCATTACATTTCATAACACACTTTAAAATTATCATGAACTAGAATGCAAGTTGGATGCAATAAAACCTTGCATCCATAGTTTGTAAGCCCAATCCTACTAGATTTTCCAAACTAGCCCCTAAGGATGCATTCTTTTGCAGGTAAATATCATAGGAAAGTTGGTCAATTTTTCATTAACCAATTTAACTATATTCTCATATTTTTCAAGATAGATAAGTTACTTTTTTATGGATAGTATTTATCTGTGAAATGAAAGAAAATCATATCTATTTAGGGGGTGACTAAATCATTTTTTCATCAGCCAGTATATAGATATTTAATTTTATTCCTAAAATTTCTCATCCTCATTTTCAATATCTCCATTATTCAATATCCAATAACTAAGTCATCCACTTTCTCTAAACATAAAAAGCATAAATGTATTAAAAAAATATGGATAAATTTTAGCAAATTATTTAAAAAAATGGTAATACAAAAGAACATGGATAACAAATGTCAAAGCCACTTTTTTATATAAAAAAAATATGATTAAATTAAATTTTTATCTAAATATTGTCTAAAAATATTTACTTAGAAAAATATAGATTTTCAGCTAAATTTTTTACCAACAAAAAAAGGGACCCTAATAGCTTCTCCTCATGGAAAAGCAATAAATATTTGGAACCTCAGTAGCATTTTCGTAATGATTTTTGTTACAATGGATCTTGTTGGACCGTATTTTGTCCATCCGATGATGTGGCAATTTTTGATGACATGGCAAACATAGGGCAACATGACCTGGCCATAGAGACCGCACAGGTCGGACGATGTCACATGACCCCTTCGGTAGCTCCACAGACTTTGCCTACGATCCAACCACTCGGATGAGATTAGTAGCTCAGCGATATCTACATCATTGGGCAACTACCGATCTGACTCAATCTATGCTCCGATTCTCTATGAGATTCGTGAAGCTTTGGAGGGTCTTTAGCATGCAAGGCATCCTGACCTACCAGCTGATGGCGTTAGCAGCCTTTTTTCATTAGTGAAAGACTAGTCCCACCAGGATCGACTGATATCCATTATCTCTGGCCCTCTGACGGCCATTCTTTGACAAGTGGCAACCTGCTACTTGACAGGCCTCCCCTCATAAAAGGAGACAAAAGCCAACATCACAGGAGCTTCCCTCTCTCTTGAGCTCTCCCCACTCACCCCTATTGTTCTCCCTCTCCAAGTATGACTGGCTTCAGAGGGTCCCCAGTCGAAGAAACCCCCATCGATCCCTACGACATGTGGACTTTTCTTACAAATATCAGTAGACCCTATCCGACATCCCTCACTCTAGCCTGGCAACAGTCCCCATCGCACCGCTCATGCCACATCATCCCGATTGGAGAAGAGCATATCAGATTGGCACTAGAGGAAAGGCACATCCTATTTTTTGAAAAGAGGCGGTGAGAGTCCAGTAATAGAACCCCCTCACTATGTCGCGCTAGTGGTCCTCACCGCATAGCAATTCTAGCAGACAGATCATTGGGTGGCAAGCTCCTCGATAGACTGCCACCATCCATCTAGACTCGATCACTATCCCAACAGAGCAAGTCCAAGTACTCACAGTTGCTGACCATGGCTATGCCTTCGAGATGCGAGAGGGACGCAAGTTCAACTGAGAATTCTATGCCTGTGAGACCGTCGAACCTACGCAAAGCAATCTGGACAACGGTAGAAGCATAAGAATGTAGCCCAGCCCTCACATCAAAGATCGCTGTTAGTCGAACGGGCTTCATGCCCTTTGCTCTGACATCCTTGAAGCTCTTGGGGAGACTATTGATGAGACCAATCGTTGGAGTCCTCCAAGGAGGACTCTACTCTAATCCTCCCCCCATGATGACGTTACTCCTTGCATGAGAGCAAGATGAAGGCCAGAGAATTGGAGTGCCAAATAGGCGAGTTCTAGGAAGCCAACCATCAGCAAAAAGATGGCTTTGGCTTTGCAACTCAGCCTTTACTCTCCCAAGAGACCTTGATTGAGCCAAACTTGAATTGGTTCAAAACATCACTGAATGAGTTGCCCGACACATCCATCAACCTCTTAGGCAACCAGGAGGATCGGGATGGATGGAGTGGCATGTCAGTGGGAAAGGGGCAAGACTCCCAAGCAAGGTGCGCTCGGAAGCACGCATGCACTACTCCTATCAAGGCATAGTCCTCCCAACCATCATAGGTACCCAAGATCTGAGACCCATATCGGCACTCCAACGACTGGGTCACACCAACGACACCTCAAGTCTGATGCCCCTAGTCACCCACAGGCGAGTGAAGCGAAAGCATCATTGACTACAAGGATCGCCTTCAACTTCGATCCGATGTCCCTCCTCGCCCGTAAGTTAGTGAAGTGATAGTATTTTCGACTGTGTTGATCACCTTCAATTTGGTCCAATGATCCTACTGTTGGGATACGTAAGCAATTTCATGCATGTATTTTGAAATTTTTTTGAAAAAATTTCAGCAGAAGATCATTAGATTAATTAAATTAATCTAATATACATATAATCTAATTATCAAATCGATCTACTCTAAGATCTATAACATGATATGTTGCATATAAAATATGAAAAATACTGAGGATAAAATCAGTATACATGCATCCGAGCAGTAGATCACATCTACTTCTAATCCGAGTTTAGAATTTGATATCTGAGTGCAGATCTATGATCTCCGCTACTGAGAGATATGATAGAGAGAATTCTTTCTGGTTACTCATAGCTACACATTCATCCAACCTCTACAAAAAATTCACTCGGAGCTCCAATCTGATCGGTCTTTTCAAAAGTGCTAGCTCGTATGAAGATCTTCTTCTTGACTGATTTGGATCCTTTCTTTAAATCTTCAAAAATTTTTTAGAGATTGAAGATGAACTTCTGGAAGAGATGAAAAGGTAAAAAAAAGATGGAGAAAAAATATTTTTTTTTAATTTATTTTTTCTTTTCAAACCCTTAGAACCAATAATTTGAAATTCAAATTTTTGCACATACCCCAAAAGAGAGGATCTTTCTTCTTATTTTTCACACCATGAACCATGTCCAAACTTATCTCATATGAAGACCTCTCTTTTGGTATCTTACACGTACAAAAAAAACCACAAAAGCCCCTTTTAGGCATATAAGGAGGTGGGATGAAGAGTCCTAGTGATCCTAGACTCTTACAAGATTCCACCTCCTTTTACAATTTCACATCCCAAAACATGCCAAAAAATATGGGATGATCCTTTATATATTTTTTCATGGTAAATCAATTCTCCAGCTGATCTTTCAAGAAAAATTTCTTCAAAATATCACACATATAAGGAAAAAAAATTTATTGGCATGGAGAGGTTGATCTGGATGAGAACAAATTCTCCTGATAAAGAATATTTTGAAATCTAATTTCAAAATCTTTCTTTCATCAAAATCAAATCAGATTTGGACGTAAGATATAAAAGAGAAAAGACTCTTTGGTGTCAAAAAATCTCATATAAAATAAGTTTTTACTTTGAGATATATGGCGTGCAAACTGGGTTGGCACAAGGGAGAAGAGTCCGATTCCAATAAGGACTCTTAATTTTCTTATTTGGATCCAAATCAAATCACATCTAATTTATCCCAAATAAAATATATAAAATCTAATCTAATTAGATTCATAAATTTTTAATTAAATTTAAATCAAATTAAAAATTGATTGAACCAAAGTTCTAATCAAATCAGAGATAATTCTTCTTTAGCGATTAGGACATCTCATAACCCAATCGGATCGAACCTAATTGAATTCAATTCAATTAGATTTTATTTAATTATTTTTATTCATTAAATTGAGTTAATTAATAATTTAATTATTAATTAATTTTTTATTAATTCACTAATACTTGATGAATTAATTTATTATAATTTTTGCATAAGATTAACCATCAATCGAATTGACGATTAAGCCATTGATCGATTCTCAATCTTTGATCAGTCACATGATCAGTTAGAGACTTCTTTTGAGTGTGAACCTATAGGTTCGAATCTAAATCGGTAGCACAGAAATACCTTTCTGAACCAATTGATGTAACCATCTAGCAATGATGACCTGACGTCCGGATAGGTCAAATGAAGGGGAAGCAACATTCAAGAACCTATTGATGTATGATTACTGTATAATTCATCCCTTTGACCCTAATGCTTAAGGACAACCTAGAATTTAACTGTTAATCCTAAATAAGTCATGCATGTTATATTTTAATTATTTTTAAATTTATCACATGGATTACTCGAGTCTAGATTTTGCTAAATTGAAATACACTGATGCATATCGCCTACTAATTCGGAGGGGTCAATCCCATCTTGACTCATGCACCGACTTGATAAGTACTTGACTGTATCCAAAAATCTTCTATCATTCAATTAGAAACTTAATTAATCTGACACCAAAATACAGTGAGTTGCTTATAAGTCACTATGATGATCTCAAGTCGGAGGGATACTTATACCCATACCCTTCGTGAGCTACCCTTGACACAGAGTGCTCTACAGTTGGTTACATTCAATGACGATGGACTCCTATATCTCACCTACATGCTATGTCAGTATCTCTATATCATTTGGTTATGAGGATAACTAAAATATATGGTACACAATGACCTACACTTGATATCGCTATCATCCTAGTAATAACGTATCGTTTGGTCGTGAATCAATTTAAGGACTACGCGATAAATCCTCTTTTATCAATCAAAATAGTCCTAAAAATTTCATCATAATATAAGAGTTCGTTAGAAGATATAACCTTGTGAGGCCAAATAATTTTTATTCTTAATCAATTCATATATATTTATAATCAGCTCAATCATGCAACGATTGGCTTTAGGACATAATTTCCAACAACTCCCACTTGGACTAAAGCCGATCAGTATAGTATCATATACTCATCTTTGATTTATCAATTCAGAACTCTTAGATATTGAGGCTTTAGTAAATGGATTGGTCAAGTTCTCTTTTCAGTCAATCTTCTAAAGATTGACATCATCTTAACAGATTTTTCGAATAAAGTGGTAGAGATGCAAAATGCCTAGTAAGCTAATGAGACTTCAGCTCCTTAGCATGAGCTATGGCTCCGATACTATACAATCCAGTAGAACCATCATCGAAAGGTGCTACTCCTAGCTTGCCAATGAACTTGTACAATCGCATAGCTTTCTTACAAGCATCGAATGCTGTAATGCATTCTGCTTCATAATTTGAATTTGGCTGTATTTTTTTGCTTGGAATCTTTCTAGCAGATTGTTCCATTATTTAGGATAAGGATGTATTCCAACACATTCCTACTATTATTATATTCAATTGAAAACTAAAGTCAAACTCCATAAATTTTAAATCAGATTCTCTATAATCGAGTCACCGATCCTTAATATTTCTCAAGTACTTTAGGATAACCTTCCAGTGATTCTCATTTGGATCTTGCAAGTCTCCACTCACTATCTTAGTGAGTATACCATATCCAATCTCATACATGGTGTAATGATAGAACAAATTCTACTTATAAACATCCTATGCATGTTGGACTAGAAAAACTTAAGCAGTCTCTTAGATCTATCTCTATAGATCTTTATCCCTAGAATGAGAGATGCTTTTCCCAAAGTCTTTTATGGAGAACAATAATAGCAATGAAACTTTTATTTCTTGTAATGTAAGCAATGTCATTCTCGATTAAGAAAATTTCACTCATATATAAGATAAGAAATATACTTATAGAACTATTAACCTATTTGTATTCGCAGAGTTCTTCTTCATTCTCAATGAAGCCATACATTTTGATCACTTATCAAAATGCACATTCCAACTTCAAAATATTTAGCATTGCCACAAGAGAAAAAATCTTGTTATAATCAATACCATAATGTTGACAATATCCTTAGGCAACCAAACAAGCTTTGTAGGTCTCCACCTTCTCATCTACGCTACTCTAATCTTATTAAAGATCCACTTACACTCTATGGGCATTACTCCTTTGAGTGGATCAATGAGTGTCCATACACCATTGACCATTATAGACTTCATTTCAGATTCTATGGCTCCAAGCTATTAATTAGAGTCGAACCTCTGCATGGTATCTATGTAGGTGATTAAATCCTTGTTGTTCTTATTGAGTTCAACAGGATCACGTCTCGAATCTAGATACTGAAGTATCTATCCGATAAATATGGTACTATATCGAACCTCCTTAATAGTACCTCTACAATAGATTTCGGGTTTGATCTAATCAAATCCGATTTTAGGGGTGTACTAAATTATGTCGATTTTTTTATCTATCAAACTTCATAAGTTTTACATTAAAAGCATCAGTACCTTCACCAAGATACTCTTTTTCTGAAAAGAATATCGAATAATTTTTGTTCTTTAGCAAGGTAAAAGTTTTATCCCCTAGATTCTTTGGGATTATCCTATAGAATAATATATATAGGATCGAGATTCAAGCTAATCGGACTATAAATGCTTGACATAAAACAAACACTCCCAAATCCTAAGGTACTTATGCCTAATCCATATCTTATATGAAGTCTTTGCGACTGATTAATTTGGAATCCAGTTCAGAATATAACAAGCAGTCTTAAGATCATAACCTTAAAAAAAGACTTACAGACTTATAAAATCCATCATGGATCGAATCATATCTAATAAAATTAATTTCAATAAGAGAGAATCCTATTCTCTTTTAGATATATCAAAAATTCATCAAAAAATTATACTCCTCTTGGTCTGACCAAAGAGTTTCAATACTCTTATAGTTTATTTTTCTACCTTATTATGAAATTATTTGAATATTTTAAATAATCTAAATTTATGGAAAACATATTCGTAGATCCAATACATCAGTATGTATCAGCTCAGAATATTAATGGCTCATTCATCTTTTCCAACAAAAGATGACTTAGTCATCTTACTAAGGAGATAGGATTGACAGGTTGACAATGATTCACAATCATTGACTTCGAAAATTATCTCTTATTGATCTTATTCTTATTTATATAATCAAGCTTAAGTTGTCAAAGGTAGGCTTTCATGATATTATCTACTTTAGAAAGTTTGTATGATTGTGTACAATACACTAACAGACTATAACTATTCATAAGTGTCATTTCTCAGTTATCTACATGATCTGACATCATTCATAATGATATCATAAAAATCATTAGATAATAGTAACAATCACTAAAATGATATTATTAGAATTAAAAATAGACTCGATGATTCTTAAAACCAGAATTGAAATATGACTTCCAACACCAACATTCAGAAACCTCTTGCTGTTCCCAATCTTTCTACTATCTTGAAGTCATTACAATAATTTACATAGACTTCTGACATCCAATACCCAGATAGTAGTATCACAGATAAAAAAATCATAAGTTGTTATCATATAAGTACCTTATTCAGTAACCCTTTACTAATTTCTCTTTCTTTACTTATTCAGATCAAGGAACTCTATCAGATTAGGCTAATCTTAGGCTCTTTTGTCAGTTCGGACTCCTCAGCCCAAGCATGACTTTCTTACATCTTTTTTTTCTTTCTCAAAGTATTATTTTTTCACTGAAGATATATTTTCAGAGGTATGAAAGAACTCCTTCAATATTTGAAGAATTTTCTCCCACTGAGCATCATCGAATTTATAACTAAATTCATGTTCTTTACTACTCTCAATAACACCATACGGTGATATGATTATTTGGCCACTTTTGATAAGTACCTTTGATTGCATCATATGTATTGGATGTGAGAACTTCAAGTGTTGGATCCATAATCATATATAGGATCTATTCTTGCTCTAGAACTATTCACAACTTTCGATACCAATTATCGAAGTTGGGTTCTATAAATCAGTCACTGTCAAACAGTGAATAGAGCAACGTACATCTAATTATAACTGAAAGAAAAATACAAGACCTTTATGATTATGAATCGATTGAGCCAAAAGATTTGGACTTTAGTCTAAAGATTCTCCCATTATTTGAGTCAAGTTGGTAGCCTCTACCTTCAATCCGAGGAATTTTCTTAATTTCTTAGTAGGTATTAGAATCTTCACAGATTGCATACAAGTCTGAGGATGGCTAGATCAACCCATATGCATCTATGGGTAGGTTCTCAACCAATTATTTCTTCAAATAATTTTTGATAATTAATTTTACTTCAGATTTTATTTCAGTAGATGATGGGTCTCCACTGAAAGTTTTGTTTAGGTTAAACCATTAATATGAACCTACTCAATATTTCTAACTAATGAATGATCAGGCCTGAAGATAGCTCGATCAACCCAACCATCATCGAAAAGTACAACAGAGTCATCATATGATGAATGATAATTCTATCATTCAAAAAAAATACCAGACGGATGGTGCCTACAGTGTCAATCAAAAATAATGAACCCATGATCATTCACTTTAATGGGAGGCTATGATCTAGTTATCCGCAAAACTAACTCATTTTATGGATCTAATAATTTATAAGATTTGATAATTAGTTTCAAGAAGAGATCAATTAGTGAAACACAATCCTCCCACTGACTTTACCAAGTCATTGAATTGGATTAAGGTCATGCTGATTGAACTAGCACTTAGATCAATCACACTAATTAACATTAATGGCATGGGTCAACTAGAATCACTTAGCGATCCATTCAAGATATAATTCATCAAATTGGATAGATAAGTGAGATCGATAGGAGGGTTTGCTAAGATTGCCTTAGACACTATCAAAATGGCCAGGTAAGTTGCTTCCAATTAGAAACCATCGATCGAAATATCAAACTTACCTTAGACACCAATTGGTTAATTAATTTTGATTTGACCAACCTAATGATTCAGATTCAACCACTGAGCCACAATCAAGATCCATTTGATCTAAACAAAAATATGAACTTGACCATCTACAACTATTGTATTGGTTCTAAAAAAATTCTGATTTAATCTAATTTAATATTTGATTAGATTTAATCAATTTTTCTAGTTAGTCTATTAACTCTTTGATTCTAACTTTAGATTTAATCCAAATAAAAGGACCTGATTTGAGCTAACCCATGCTCTCATATTTTATGCGAAAGATATTAGTCTTTAATTCACAATTCTAGATCTAATCGATTCTATATTTAATTTTTAATTAAGTTCAGCATCAACATGGATTTAGGTTATGGTTTGAAATAATTTTAATATTTTATTTTATAAATAATTTATAATAAATTTTATGTAAAAATTTTTTTATTTTAAGACTAAATCAACTCAATCAATATTGAGCCAGCTACATATCGAGGTTAGGTCGATTCAGTTTAAAATTGGATCGGTTCATTAATTGTGCAAGCATGATTCAAGAAATTTCAGATTTTAAAATTTTAACATAACACTAAAATAAAATCAATCATAATACTTTTAGATCATATCTAAAACTTTTATGATTCAAAATTTTATTTTATTATAATTAAAATAATTTTAATCTTATAGATTAGATGTCTTATTTTTCATACAACTTTGTATCACAAACAACAAACCTAAGATTTCAAGATCTAAGATTTTGCAAAAAAATAAGTTCTTCTTTTCATATTTTTCTTCATGGGATCTAATCACATGGCATCCCTACACATCATAAAAGTATCCCATCGAATGGAAAGAGAGGGCCTTTAAACCCTTCTTACCCTTATGACCGGATGGTCTAGTGATCAACCCAATCCAAGTACTTACTAATCAGATTATCAAATCTAATCACATATCATATATGTATGAATTTAAATCTAATCTAAATTATATCAGATCTGATTACAATCTGAAACGATCGCGATGTTGTCATTAGAACACTGTGATTATCAATCTAATTCTGACTTCAATAAAAATTAAAAATATGTAAAAAATAGCGAGTCAGATTGAATCCACAAAGAAGATAGAATTTTTATTTGAAATCTTTGATTTTATAAAAAAATAAAATTTTGAAGAAAGCAATTGAAGTCAAAAAATAAAAATTAAAAGTGCAAAAAAAATAAATTGGATACTAAGATCTACTATTTAGATCCTAGCATCTACTTACAATAAAAATAAATAATAAAAATTTAAAAAGTATAAAATAAATTAGTACTAAGATCTACTAACTAGATCCTAGCATCTACTTGCAAAAAATAAAAGATAAAAATTTAAAGTATAATAAAATAAAATTTACATTAATTGAAATTGAAATTCAAGTATAGAGAATTTAAAAAAAAATAATAAAAAAAATAAAAATAAACTGTAATAAAGATCTGAAGTTGATCAGCCCAGTCTTGTCAGAAAGATGGTTGATGACCTCTCCTTCTTTCATCGTACTCCGTAGAGCAAACCGACTTTTCTCCTTCTTCTCCTTGGATCCCTAAAGCTCTAATATTTTTTTTCTATTTTTTTCCTAACTTTTCACTCAATTTTTTTGCTCCCAAGACTTATTCCTGGACCTCCTATTTATAGATGAATTTTTTATCTTTTTTTGATAGAAAAAAGAGTTCTAAAACTCTTAAAAAATATATTTTATCCGTAAAAATTTTTCTGGCCATCGGATCAGCTTTGGACTGCTCAGATCGCTCCAAAAATCAAGGTTAACTCCTTATCAAGGTCGGATTCAACCACAGCCGTTCGATCTGGGTTCGAATTTATTCTGGATCGTCGGATCATGCAGTTTAACTCCTTATTAAAGTTTGAAATGATGCTGGCCATTCGATCGCATGATGGATTGAGTTTCAACCGTCGAATTGTGCAAAAGCTTACTCTTATCAACCGATAACTAACAGCAATCGTTGGATCTGAGTCGGGATGATTGTGGACCGTTGGATCACACAAAATCATCTCAACCCATCGTGAGCCGCACCTGTGGATTGTGTATTATTTCTGATGGACCGCACCCTGACTTTGTGGATCGAGCGGCCGGTCCATCATGCACAGAAGGCTATAAAAATTATTTTTAAAGGTATTTTGGCTTGATTTTTGCTTCATTTTTTATTTAAAAAATAAGAAAAAAATATGTATTAAATTTTTCAAAAATTTTTTATTATTTTAATACTTAAATTACTCAATTAAATCAACATCTATTTTTCATAAATATACTCTAATTTTATATTTTCTTTAAATTATTTATTTTTATAAGAAAATTTAATTTTTTCATGAAATTAGGTTTTTAAGAAGATGTTAGCACCATAAATTATCAAAAATTCTTAAAATAAATATAAAAATATGCCACTTATCATACTCTCTAACTTGAACTTTGCTCATCCTCGAGTAAAGAAAGAATTTAGAATTAAGTATCGTTTAACTTAAAATTTTAAATTTCATCAAATAATTTTTAAAAGGGCCACTGATATTCAGTAGAGCGTGAGTGAGGTATGTCATTGGAGTATTAATACTAATCAATGTGAGAGTTAAGCTAAGAATACTAAATCTTTTTTGAACTTTTTTTAAATTATTCCTACCTTTATCTTCAAATCATTAACCTTCATATGGATAAGTATATTATTACTTCCATCCTTCATTTATTATAAAAAAGATATCTTCATATTGCCCACTTTTTGACATGAACCACAATGTTTACTTAGGCGAAGGGGCCTAGTTACTCGATGAGAAACTAATATTTAGATTTTTTTTTTAATATTGTATCGCTATTGAGTGTCTTAACCCCTTAAGCTTTCTATTCGACCTATGTAGTGAGTTTTCAGTCAGTGACTCCTGAACCAGACAGCTTTAGGGCACTGGATATAGAATATCCCTCGGACCTACTTGCTCGAATCAAACAAGCTACGAGTTAAAACTAGCTTTACAATAAAGCTTCTTTACCTTTCATACTTTTTGACGTGAAACTCAATGCTTGCTTAGGCAAAAAGGCCCGGTTACTCAGTATGAAGTACTTGAAAACTCTCTTTTTATATATATATATATATGAAGAAATGTATAGTTACCCTACATAAGTCCATAAGAAGTAAACTCTTCTTTGATACTGGTAGAAAAATTTAAAAATGCTCAAAAAAAACTATTTAAGTTCTAAACTTAACTCTTTATTGAGTTTTCTTAATACTTGATTCCTCAATATGTCACAAATTCTCTAATCTGTGCATCAATTTTTTTAAAAAAATATTCAATTTAATTCAATTCTTAAGTATAATCAAGTACTTAAATACAAAATACTAACTTACTCGAGGATTTAAAAATTTAAAATTTTTTTATTATTCTCTCCTCCCTAACTTAATCGATATTATTCTCAATGGAGTGGGAAAAATGAAGGGTGCATGCAAAGAAAAAAAAAAAGAAGAGATGTCACCTGATCCAAAAATCTTTTTCAAAATTGATTCTCCCCCCCAACTTGGTCAAGATTGTTTTCAAATCCCTACAAAAGACTCTAAGTAAGACTCGATTAACTTAAATAAAATATGAAAAATAACAAAAAGCAAAAGCTAAAAATTAAAAATTAAAAATTGAGTTACCTCCCAAGTAGCACTAAGTTTACTATCTTCAGCCAGATCATACTAATTCTCTCACCTACCCCATGTCAAAATTAGATTGATAAATTCTAATAGTTTTGGAATGCCATTCTCAGGAAGATGGCCTATAATAAATTTTAATATTTTATGATCAATCTTCAGAACGTATTGCACATCCCTGTTCTTAATTATAGTAAGATAATTCACAAACCCATTCAAAGACCCTTGTTAATTGAGAATTTCTCCAATTTGTTCTTCTAAAATGCTCAGGATCGGATTCAACCACAGCCATTCGATCTGGATTCGAATTTATTTTGGACCATCGGATCATGCAGTTTAACTCCTTATCAAAGTTAGAAATGATGCTGGCCATCCGATCGCATGATGGATTGAGTTTTGACCGTTGGATCATTCAAAAGCTTCCTCTTATCAACCGATAACGAACAACAGTCATTGAATCTGAGTCGGGATGATTGTGGACCATTGGATCATACAAAATCGTCTTAACCCATTGTGAGCCGTGCCTGTGGATCATGTATTATTTTTAGTGGACCGTGCCCTGACTCTGTGAACCGAGCGGTCGGTCCACCATGCATCGAAGGCTATAAAAAATTATTTTTTAGGATATTTTGACTTGATTTTTGCTCTAATTTTTGCCTGAAAAATAAGAAAAAATATGTATTAAATTTTTCAAAAATTTTCATTATTTTGGTACTTAAATTATTCAATTAATTAACATCTATTTTTCATAAATATGTTTTAATTTTATATTTTTTCTAAAATTATTTATTTTTACAGGAAAATTTAATTTTTTCATGAAATTAGGTTTTTAAGAAGATGTTAGCACCATAAATTATCAAAATTTTTAAAATAAATATAAAAATATATCACTTATCATAATCTTAGATCACATCTAAATCAAATTATAAATATCATATACATGATATAAAATCAAATTTTATCAAGGATCAGCACAAACTAGGACAACCTTTTCACTATAAGGGATAAACCCTACAGCAGAACAATCTTATGTCAGCTTGTGCAATCAATCATTAATTAAATTTAGATCTAAATATCATATATCAGATCTAAATAAAATTAAATTTTAAAATTAATATGCATATAAATCATGTCATAATGAATCTAGGCTCTGATACCACTGTTGAGACGCGTAGGCGATTTTATACATGTATTTCAAAAATTTTTTGAAAAAATTACAGTAGAAGATCATTAGATTAATTAAAATAATCTAACATACATATGATCTAATCATCAAATCAACCTATTCTAGGATCTATGATATAATATATTGCATATAAAATCTGAAAAATACTGAGGATAAAATCAATATACATGCATGTGAGCAGTAGATCACATCTACTTCCAACTGAGTTTAGAACTCAATATCTGAGTACGGGTTGATGATCTTTGCTACTAAAAGATATGATAGAGAGGATCCTTGCTAGTTGCTCACAGCTACACATGCATTCGATCTTTACAAAAAAAATTCACTCGAAGTCTCAATCTGATCGATCTTCTTGGGAGTGCTAGCTCGCACAAAAACCTTCTTCTTGGCTGATCTGGATTCTTTCTTCAAATCTCTAAAACCTTTCTAAAGATTGAAGATAAATTTCTAGAGGAGATAAAAAGATAAAAGAAAGATGGAGAAGAAAATAATTTTTTTCTAATTTATTCTCTCTTCCCAAATCTTTAGAACCAAAAATTTGAAATTCAGATTTTTACGCACACCCCAAGAAAGAGGACCCTCCTTAATTTTCACACCATAAACTATGTCGAAACTTTTCTCACATGAAGATCTCTTACACGCACAAAAGAAACCACAAAAGTCCCTTTTATAGACATATAAGGAGGTGGGATGAAGACTCCTAGTGATCCTGGACTCTTACAGAATTCTGCCTTCCTTCACAATTTCACATCCTAAAATATGCTAAAAAGATATGGGATGCCCCTTTTCATTTTTTTTTTATGATAAATCAATTCTCCAACTGATCTTTCATAAAACTATCCTCAAAATGTCATACATATAAGGAGAAAAAAATTTATTGGCATAGAGAGGTTGATCTGGATGAGAACAGATTCTTCTGATAAAGAATATTTTGAAATCCAATTACAGAACCTTTCTTTTATCAAAATCAAATCAGATTTAGACATGAGATAGAAAAGGAAAAGAACTCTTTAGTCTAAAAAAATCTCACATAAAATAATTTTTTGCTTGGAGATATATGTCATGCAAACTGGATTGGTGCAAGGGAGAAGAGTCCTATTCCAATAAGGACTCTTAATTTTCTTATTTGGATCCAAATAAAATCACATCTGGTTTAGCCCAAATAAAATATATAAAATTTAATCTAATTAGATTTATAAATTCTTAATCAAATTTTAATTAAATTAAAAATTAATTGAATCAAAGTCTTAATCAAATCAGGGATAATTCTCCCTTAGCAATTAAATTATCTCATAACCTAATCGGGTCGAACCTAATTAAATTAAATTTTATTAAATTTTATTTAATCCTCTTTGCTCAATCAGATTAAGTTAATTAGTAATTTAATTATTAATTAATTTTTTATTAATTTATTAATACTTAATAAATTAATTTACTATAACTTCTGCATAAGGTTTACCATCAATCGAATTGACGATTAAGCCTTTGAATGATTCTCAATCGTTGATCAGCCATACGATTAATCAGAAACTTCTTTTGAGTATGACCCTATTTGTTCGAACCTAAATCGATAGTATAAAAATATCTTTTTGAACCAATCGATGTAACCATCTAGCAATGATGATCCAATGTCCGAATAGATCGAATGAAGATGAAGCAATATTCAAGAACCTATTGACGTATGGTTACCGCATAATTCATCCCTTAGACCCTAATACTCGAGGACAACCTAGAATTTAACTGTCAATCCTAGATAAGTCATCCATATTATATTTTAATATTTTTTAAATCCATCATATGGATTATCTGAGCTCAAGTTTTGCTAAATTGAAATATAGTGATGCATATCTCCCACTAATTCGGAGGGGTCAATCCTATCTTGACTCATGCACTGATTTAAAAGTACTTGACTATACTCAAAAATCTTCCATCACTGAATTAGAAACTCAATTAGTCCAACATTAAAGTACAATGAATTGCTTGTAAGTCATCATGGTGATCTTAGGTCGGAGGGACATTTATACCCATACCCTTCGCGAGCTATCCTTGACAGCAGAGTGGTCCACAATTGGTCACTTTCAGTGATGATGCACTCCTACATCTCACCTACATGCCATATCAATATCTCCATATCATTTGGTTATGAGGATAACTAATGCATATGGCACACAACGATCTACACTTGATATCGCTATCATCCAGTAATAGCATATCGTTTGGTCGCAAACCAGTTTAAGAACTATATGATAAATTCTCCTTTATCGATCAAAATAGTCTCAAAGACTTCATCACAATATAGGAGTTCGTTAGAAGATATAATTTTGTGATGAAAAATATCAAATAATTTTTATTACTGGTTAATTTATATATATTTATAATCAGCGCAATCATCCAACGATTGACTTTAGGACATAATTTTCAATATCTACTCGCCTATAGGTGAGTGAAGTAAAAGCATCGTGGGCTGTGACGATCACCTCCGATTTCAATATGATGCCCCTACTCATCCACAGGTGAGTGAAGCAAGAGCATCATCATCCATGAGGATCATCTTCAACTTTAGTCTGATGCCTCTACTCATCCATACGTGAGTGAAATAAGAGCATCATCGACCACAAGAATCATCTCCAATTTTGGTCTGATACCCCTACTCATCTGTAGGTGAGTGAAGTAAAAGCATTGTCGATCGTGAGAACCATATCCGACTTCAATTAGATGCTCCTACTCGCTCATACATGAGTGAAGTGAAAGCATCATGGAGTATGAGGATCGTCTCCGATTTAGGTGTGATGCCCCTACTCGATGTTGAAAGGGGAAGGGAAACAATTTCCTCCTAGAAGCGCAAGTTGCATCTAAAAATTTTTTAATATTCTACTTATTTAAAGATCAAATTCTTATCTGAAATACAGCAGAACCAGAGATCAAATCTCAAATTATCTGATATAAACCTTCATGGAGGCCTGGATGTGCAGACCCTCTACTTCACATGCACGTCAGATGCCACAGAAAAGCAGGATGAACTCTAATCCAATTGGCTTCGCAACTCAATAAATTAAAGGATGAGATGTGCTGATGTGACACCTCACATCAGTAAGTGGGACACCCAAAGAGACTCCACGCCCAAAGGAAGAGGGGCGGCAATAAGGGAAGAGAGAAGATAGGACCTCTCTCTCTTCTCACACCTCTCTCTCTCTTTTTCTCTTCTCTCAATCTGATTTATTTGCTATTGCTATATTATTCTCATCCATAGGTAGAGACCCTCTTTATTTATAGATGATTCTCATGATTCAATGAGATTAGGATTCTTAATTCAAATTTGATTTGAATTGATCCAATACTCATGAAAGAAGGACTCTTATATGAGATATAATTGTCATCACATATGATAATCAACTTGCACCCAATCCCCCACCCATTTGAGACTCCCCAAATAAGCATCAAATCAGGTTTTGGTCATGCTTCATGAGGGGGTATTCTCAGTGCAAGTTGGAACACACATATCTCATCCAAAACAGGTCCGATTCGAATCCAATTCGAAGCTAGTTCGAAATAATTTTGAAGGACTGTCAATCCCAAATACTTTAGGACTGTTGTACCAAATCTAACTTAAATTTTAGACCCATTTAAGTTCAATTAATTTAGATCTAATCTGAAATTAATTAGTACTTAAATTTAATCTTTCATATATTCGATGAATCATAGATCAAAAACTATTCATCTCCGAGATCGAACCTGAACCTCATGTGTAGTGCTAGCTAGACATAGTCAACTCTTCAATCCTGTTTGATCCATAACTTAATTCTCAATCAAGTCAGCTTATATGTTCAATCAAGTCAAGTACTTTGAAATTAGATATATAAAAATAGATCAATTTCTGCCTACTTTATCTGACTTGTGTACGTGATATTTTCATAGGTTCAAACACTAAGTCGATAGTACAGGAACCAATTTCTGTACTAATCGAGATACCATCTAGCAATAGTTTTCGATGTGCAGATAGGTCGAACTATCACAAAAGAATATTCCAAAATCCATACATATGGTTATCGCATAATTCATCCTTTTGACCCTGGATACTCTAGGATGGTCTCAGGTTAACTGTCAACCGAGATTGCTTCATCCGCATTGTATTTCAACCTTTCAAATCCATCTCATGGATTACCCTGGCCAAGACTTTACTAAATTGAAATACAGTGATACATCAACTTCAGTAATCTGGAGGGGTCAATCCCATCTTGATCCACACACAGACTTCGTAAGTACTTGATTGTACCCAGTAACCTTCCGTCACTGCATTAGAAATCCAGGTAGTCTGGCACCAAAGCACAATGAGTTACTTACAAGTCACTATGATGATCTCAGATCTGAAGGACACTTATACTCATGTATTTTACGAGCAGCTCTTGACAGCAGAACACTCAGCAGGTGAGTCACTTGTTCAGTGACGAGTACCCCTACATCTCACCTGTATGCCATACCAGTATCACCACACTTCTTGGTTAAGAAGACAACCAACTCATTTGGTACACAATGACCTCCACTCAATAAATGTCATTGTCCCGTAATAACGTATCATTTGATCACGAACATGTTTAAGAACTATACGATAAATTCTCTCTTTATCGTACACTAGTATAGTTTTAGAGACTTCATCACAGTACAAGAGTTCAAAGAAGATGTCACTTTGTGATGAAAAATATCAGAATAACTATTATTCAATTAATCAATAATTCATATATAAGGATGAACTCAATCATCATACGATTGGTTTTAGGATACAATTTCCAACAACTTCCACTTGGACTAAAGCCAATCAGGGCAGTATCTTATATCCATCTTCCATTTGAAGTTATCAAACTCTTTGATCCTGAGAGCTTTAGTGAAGCGGTCGGCTAGGTTCTCCTTTCTATCGATCTTCTAAAGCTCGATGTCACCTCAGTTCACGATCTCTCGCACCAGGTGAGAGCGGTGCAGAACATGTTGCAGCATCCGATACAGCAATGTATTCTGCTTTGCATATAGAATCGATCACAGTATGTGCTTGAAATTTTTTCAATAAACAGCTCCTCCATTCAAGATAAATACGTAGTCCGACATGCTTCTGCTGTTATCACAATCTAACTAAAAATTAGAATCAGTATATCCCATAAGTTTCAGGTCAGAGTCTCCATAGATAAACCATTGGTCTTTAGTATTTCTCAAATACTTAAGAATTGCTTTCACAATTTTCCAATGCTTCTCATTCGGATCTGACTGGTACCTACTCACACCCCTACTGAATAGGTCACATCCAGCCTCGTATATGTCATAGCATACATGATAGATCCCACTACCGAAGCATATGGTATTCTACTCATGCACTTTCTTTCCTCAGGAGTTGTCGAACAATCCTTTTTGGAAAGAGTAATTCCATAGCCTATTGAAAGATAGCCTTTCTTAGAATTATCCATATTGAACCACTTCAATAAGACATCATTGTACATATATTAGGACAATCCAAGCAACCTTCTAGATCTATCCCTATAGATCTTCATCCCTAGGATGTAGGATGCTTCTCCCAAGTCTTTTATAGAGAATTGTGATGATAACCACAGCTTCACACTCTGCAAAGCCGAGATGTCATTTTCTAGTAACAGTATGTCATCCATATATAGCACAAGAGAAATGATCATAGAATCAGAAACCCACTTATAGATATAAGGCTCTTCTCCGTTCCTAATGAAGCCATATGTTTTAATCACCTTATCAAAATGCATGTTCTAACTCCTCAATGCTTGCTTAAGTCCATAAATAGACCTTTTCAGCTTGCACACTTTCGACTCGTCTGTGAATGTGAATCCTTCAGGTTGTATCATATACACTTCTTCTTCCAGCTCTCCATTAAGAAAAGCGATTTTGACATCCATCTGCCAGATCTCATAATCTAAGTGTGCAGCGATGGCAAGCATAATCTGGATGGACTTGAGCATTGCCACAGGAAAGAACATCTCATCATAGTCAATACCATAATGCTGATGGTAATCCTTGGCAACTAAACAGGCTTTATAGGTCTCTACCTTTCCGTCCACTCCTCTTTTTCTCTTGAAAATTTATTTACATCCTATAAATTTTATCCCTTCAAGTGGATCAACTAGTGTCCATACACTATTGATCTCCATGGACTCTATCTCGGACTTCATGGTCTCAAGCCATTTTTGAGAGCCAAGCCTTTGCATGGCCTCCATATAGGTGATCGAATCCTTATAGTTCTCATCAAGTTCAATGGGATCACCGTCTCAGACCAAAAAATCATGATATCTGTCTGACTGATACAGTACTCTATCGGATCTTCTTAATGGTGCCTCTATCCGCTCCAGATTTGATTCACTAATCGAATCCAATTATGTATGTGTCATTTCTTCCACCTCATAAACTTCATCAAGTTTAATTTTACAGGCATTAGCTCCTTCACCAAGAAACTCCTTTGCTAAAAAGACTGTCCGACTGCTGATAAACACCTTTTGTTCTGCAGTGAGGTAGAAGTAGTATCCTTTAATTTTTTTACATACTCTACAATCAAGCATCTATCAGACTTCAGTCCAAGCTTATCTGTCTTTAAACTCTTGACATAAGCTGGACACCCCCAAACTCTAAGATGTGAGAGTACTGGCTTACGTCCAGTCCATATCTCATATAAAATTTTATCGACAGACTTGCTGGGCACCTTATTCAAAATATAGCAGGCAGTCTCTAGAGCATATCCCCAAAAAAGATTGACAGATTGGAAAAGTCCATTATGGCCCGAACCATGTCTAACAAGATTCGATTCCTCCTTTCAGACACACCATTATGTTGTGGTATTCTAGGAGGGGTCCATTGTGAAGCAATCTCATTCTCTTCCAGATATGTCAGAAACTCACTGGTGAGGTATTCACCTCCTCGATCTAATTGAAGGATATTAATACTCTTTTCAGTTTGTTTCTCTACTTCAGCATGGAATCGTTTGAATATTTAAATGATTCTAACTTACGCTTCATAAGATAGACATACCCATACCTCGATAAGTCATCTGTAAATGTAATGAAGTAGTAATATCCTCCTTTGGCACTTATGTTCGTAGGCCTGCATACATCAGTATGTATTAGACCTAGGATATTGTTGGCTCTCTCACTTTTTTCTTTAAAAGGTGACTTAGTCATCTTACCAAGTAGACAGAACTCAGATGTACCAATGATTTACAATCATCTATCTCAAGGACACGTTCTTGATCAACCAGTTAATCCTATTCTTGTTCACATGACCAAGCCTACAATGCCAAAGGTAAGATTCACTGACATTATATATTTTGAGCATTCACTAGGTGTGTACATTACATTAACAGATCGTGATATTGTGTATATGCCATATTTCAATTCTCCACGCATAATTGTAATATCATTCATAATGATATCACAAAAATCATCCTTTATTATAAACTTGTAATCAAGTTTGGCCAAAAGGCCTACAGAGATGAATTCATCATAAAGAAGGGACAATAATGACAATCATCCAACATGATACTACTGGACTCGAGGACAAGCTACAAAGTTTCCAAAATCAGAACTGGAACAAGGCTTCCATCTTCGACATTAAGGAACCGCTCACCCTTTCAAAATTTTTTACTTACCTGTAGTCTCTGCAATGAATTGCATATATTAATAGGACTTCCGATATCCAATACCAGGTAGTATTATCACAAATAAAAAATTATAATGTGTTATCATATAAATACCTTGTGAAGCAACCACTTGCCTCTTTCTCTTGTTCTTAGGCCTGTTTGGGTCAAGGGTGGCTATATAAACAGGATAATTTCTTTTTCAATGATCCAGCTTCTTATAGAAGAAGCACTCTGCCTGACTCTTATCAATTTTTGATATTTTGCTCTGCTTAGGATCGGCGGCACGGGCACCTTTCTCTTTTCTCTCCTAGGGATCGATGTCTTGCAGATGAACCTCCGACTAAATTCACTGGCTATTTCTGGAGCTGGCGATTTTCTCAAAAGTCTGCAATGACTCTAGCAAACCATGGTAGTTTACCGTAGGCTTCATCATTTTATAATGACTGAGAAACAATAGGTAGGATTTCAGTAGCGAATTAAAGATAGCATCCTTGTCTAACTGTTCATATAATAAAAAGTCAAGTTTGTTAAGGCATTCAATTTGCTCAATCATGTATAATATATGATCGGTGACTGAAGCCCCTCTCGTATACGGGCATTGAATACTATGCAAGAGGTTTTATGTCTCTTCGCATCCTCAGAGGTGCCGAAGGACTCATTCAATATTTAAATCATCTCCTCAGGCTGCGCACCCTCAAACTTACAACTAAGTTCGTCGTTCATAGCTGCCCTCATCATGCAATGCACAGTCGTGTGGTCATGAGCCACTTCATGTAAATATCTCTCACAACATGAGGAGCATTGCTGCAAGTTCTTCAAGTGATTGATCTGTAAGGACATATAAAATTCTTTTATGCTCCAACACGATCTTCAACTTTCAATACCAGCTATCGAAATTGGTCTGATGAGCTTGTCGCTATCCAATAACGAACGGAGGGATAGCGTATTAGCCATAACTGAAAGGAAAAAATATTAGTCTATTAGTATATGAATTATTTTTAATCCTAAAGATATGGACTTTAGTCTAAAGGTTCTCCTACTATTTTTAACGAATTGATAGCCTCTACCTCCAACTCGAAGAATTACATTAATTCTTTAATGGGTACTAGAATCCACACAGACTACATTCGAGTCTGAGTGTGGCTCGACCAACCCTAGTGCATCCATGGGTAGATTCATAACCAATTGTTTCTTCAAATAATTTTTAGTAATGGGTTCTACCCAGGTGTTCCTTCAGTAGGCGTGTGGCGCCTCCACTGAAAATCTTGGTTAGGTCCAACCATTAACATAACACACCAAGTGCATCCAACAAACAGATGTCCAGATCCAAGTGTGGCTCGACCAATCTGAGCATTGATCTGAAGGTATATCATGATGGTCATATAATAAATGATAATTCTAATATGTAATAGACATCAGGCGTGTGGCACCTTCAATGTCTATTTGGAATATTGGACTCATGATCACATACCTTAATGGGAGGCAATGACCAAGTTATCTCATAACTTTATCATTTTATGGACTTAATAATTTAGAAATTTTGATTTAATTGATCTGAGAATAAGAGAAGAAGTTAACCTGCAAGCTACAAATCCTATCACTGACTATATCAAGTCATGTAAAGGATTAAGCACAAGCTGGTCTAAAGATACCTAAATCAGTCACACTGATTTACCTTAATGGTATGGATTTGTACAAATAGACTAGTGATCTAATCAAAATATAATCTATCATGTTGGCTAGGTAAGTGAGATCAGCGAGAGGATCTGTCCTCAACTCACCATAGACGTATCTAGGTGAATAGCTCTCAATTAAAAACTACTTGATCGAATCTACCAAACTTATCTTAGATACCAACTGGTTAATTAGTTTTGATTGGGTACACCAGAAGATTCGAGCTCAACCATGGAGCCATGATCATGGTCTATTTATTAGAGTAAAATACATAGACTTGATCAAACTTCAACTATTGAGATTGATTTAGAGAAATACTGACCTAATCTAATTCAACACTTGATAGATTTAATCAATTTCTCTACTTGATCCATATGTGTTTCTAACCCTAGGTCTAACCCATTAGAAGGACCTGATTCATACTAACTCTTTGCCCATCATATTATGTAGTGTCTTAATGATCTTCAATTCTCAAATCTAGATTATTCAAACTTAATTCAAAATTAAGTATGTAAAATGTATGTTTCAGTTTGTAGAACTATTTACAAAGGTTTCAGGTAAATCATACCATATGTTTCAATATATGAAAATAATTTTCATAACATGTTTAACAATTAAACATACATAGTATGATCTAAACTTTATCCATACATCTCATGTATCATGACAATTTTTAGATCAATATCAATTACATTATATGTAACATGTAATTCAGATATAAAATAATTTTATATCTAAATTTTATCCTATTGTAATGAATCATAAATTACTTTAGATCTAATCTAAATATATTTATGATCAAAATAATACATAAAAATTTGTTTGCTTTTTTTTTCATGAAACTAGATCACAACGACACCCCTATACGTCATAAGAAAATCTATCGAATGGGCAAAAGAGAGATTAATCTCTTCAATCTCTTATGACTGGATGGTCTGGTGATCTCATTAATCCAAGTACTAGGCTACTAAGATTTAAAATCTAATTTCATATATAATTACATCAACATTAATTATTGACAAAACTATTTTGTGTTATGAACATATCTTTGATCTTATCAATTATGTTCTTCATCTAATCCAATTAGATTTGATGCATCATATACATCATATCAAATCTAAAATATATTTTATACTAATTATAAAATACTAATTTTAAATTTGATATCAAATAAAAAATTAATTAGATACAAATATGAATACATAAGGAATTAATTTCTGATAAAATTAGTTTTCATGCAGTGCTAAATTATGATAGGATTCAGATCTAAATATCCATCAAAATGGATCTAATTTAAATCTGAAATAAATCTTACTTCATAAAAAAATAATAATATTAATTTTTTTAAAATAAATTTAAAATAAATTTTAATTCATATTATATTTTCATAAAAAATTCAGCAATAGCAGAATTCTGTTATAATAATTTATAACAACCTCAACCAACCATTGATTAGGCACCTCTAATCCAATCAAATTAGATCAAAAATTTTATATAAATAGATTTTAATGAGATTTAATATTTTATAAAAAATCTTAATTATATATCATATAAATAATCTTAAAAAATTTTATTTGCATATATATATTTCAGACCTACTCTGATACCAATTGAAAGGGGAAGGAAAATAATTTCCTCCGGGATGCCCAGTTGCATCTAAAAATTTTTTAATATTCTACTTATTTAAAGATCAAATATTTACTTGAAATATAGTAAAATCAGGATCAAATCTTAAATTATCTGATATAAATCTTCACGGAGGTCTGGATGTGCAGACCCTCTACTTCGCATGCACATCAGATGCCACAGAAAAGTAGGATAAACTTTAATTCAATTGACTTCGCAACTCAACCAATCGAGGGATGAGATGTGCCGATGTAATACATCACACCAGCAGGTAGAATGTCCAAAGAGACTCCACACCTAAAGGAAGAGGGGCAGCAACAAGGGGAGAGGGAAGACAGGACCTCTCTCTCTTCTCATGCCTCTTTCTCTCTCTTTTTCTCTTCTCTCAATCTGATTTATTTGCTATTGCTATATTATTCTCATCCATAGATAGAGATCCTCTCTATTTATAGATGATTCTCATGATTCAATAAGATTAAGACTCTTAATTCAAATCTGATTTGAATTGATCCAATACTCATGAAAGAAGAACTCCTATATGAGATATAATTGTCATCGCATATGACAATCAACTTGCACCCAATCCCCCACCCATTTGAGACTCCCTAATAAGCACCAAATTAGGTTTTGGTCATGCTTCATGAGGGGGTATTTTAGTGCAAGTAAGAATACTCATATCTCATCCAAAATAGATCTGATTCGAATCTGATTCGAAGCTGGTTCGAAATAATTTCTAAAGACTGTCAATCTCAAACTCTTTAAGACTTTTGTACCAAATCTAACTTAGATTTTGGATCCATTTAAGTTTAATTAATTTAGATCTAATTTGAAATTAATTAGTACTTAAATCCAATCTTTCATATATTTCATGAATCATAGATCAAAATTATTCATCTCCGGGATCGAATCTAAACCTTATGTATAGTGCTAGCTAGACATAGTCAACTCTTCATTTTTGTTTGACCCATAACTTAATTCTCAATCAAGTTAGCTTATATGTTCAATCAAGTCAAGTACTTCTAAATTGAATATATAAATATAGATCAATTTCTTCCTACTTTGTCTGACTTGTGTGCATAACTCTATAGGTTCAAATACTAAACCGATAGCACAGGAACCAATTCCTGCACTCATCGAGATACCATCTAGCAATGATTTTCGACATCCAGATAGATCAAATTATCACAAAAGAATATTTCAGAATCTATACATATGGTTACCGCACAATTCATCCTTTTAATCTTGGATGCTCTAGGATGGTCTCAAGTTAACTGTCAACCGAGATTGCTTCATCTGCATTGTATTTCAATCTTTCAAATCCATCTCATGGATTATCCTAGTCAAAGCTTTACTAAATTGAAATACAGTGATACATCAACTCCAGTAATTCGAAGAGGTCAATCCCATCTTGATCTACACGCAAACTTTGTAAGTACTTGACTATACCCAATAGCCTTCCATCACTATATTAAAAATTCAGATAGTCTGACACCAAAGCACAATGAGTTGCTTGCAAGTCACTATAGGGATCTCAGGTCTAAAGGATACTTATACCCATATGTTTCACGAGCAGCTTTTGACAGCAAAATACTCAGCAGGTGAATCACTTATTCAGTGATGATGTACCCCTACATCTCACCCGCATGCCATACCAGTGTCACCATACTTCTTAGTTAAGAGGACAACCAACCCATATGGCACACAACAATCTCCACTCGATAAATGTCATTGTTCCATAATGATATATCATTTGATCGTGAATATATTTAAGAACTATACGATAAATTTTTTCTTTATCGTATACTAACATAGTTCTAGGGACTTCATCATAATACAGGAGTTCAAGGAAGATGTCACTTTATGATAAAAAATATCAGAATAATTATTATTCAATTAATCAATAATTTATATACAAGGATGAACACAATCGTCATACGATTGATTTTAGGATATAATTTCTAACAAATGTAAGTAAGTTGAGAGAGCATCATTAACGATGAAGTCTCTGATCTGAGTCATCACCAATATGAAACAATATCATCCTAAGCCTACACATGAGTAAGCCACCAACAGATTGTTGGGATGCGTAGGCGATTTCATACATGTATGTCGAAATTTTTTTGAAAAAGTTACAGTGAAAGGCAACTAGATTAATCAAATTAAGTCTAACATGCATATGATCTAATCATCAAATTAATCTACTCTAAGATCTATGACAAGTTATGTTGCATATAAAATTTGAAAGATACTGAAGATAAAATCAGCATGCATGCATGTGAGCAATTGATCACACTACTTCTAATCTAAATTTTGAATTTTATACCTGATCGTGGGTCGACGATCTCCACTACTGAGAGACATGATAGAGAAGATCTTTGCTGGTTGCTTGCAGCTACACAAGCATTCAACCTCTATAAAAAATTCACTCGAAGCTCCGATCTGATCGATCTTCTCAGGATACTAGCTCTTGCAATGACCTTTTTCTTGATCGATCTGGATCTTTTTTTCAAATTTTTAGAATCTTTCTAGAGGTTGAAGATAAATTTTTGAAGGAGATGAAGAGGTGGAAGAAAGATAAAGAAGAAAATATTTTTTTCTCTAATTTATTCTCTCTTCCCAAACCCTTAGAATCAAAAATTTGAAATTTAGATTTTTGCGCACACCCCAAGAGATAGGATCCTTCTCTCTATTTTTCATGCCATGGACCATGCCCAAGCTTCTACCACATGAAGAGCTCTCTTCTAATATCTTACATATATAAAAAAAATCATGAAAGCCCCTTTTATAGGCATGTAAGAAGGTGCGGTGAAGAGTCCTAGTGATCCTAGACTCTTACAGGATTCTATCTCCCTTCATAATTCCATATCCCAAAACATATCAAAAAAATAAGGGATGCCCCTTCTCATATTTTTTTATGGTAAATCAATTCTCCAACAAATCTTTTATAAAAAATATCCTCAAAATATTGCACATATAAAGAGAAAGAAATTTATTAGCATGGAGAGGTGGATCTGGATGAGAACAGATTCTCCAGATAAAGAATATTTTGAAATCCAATTTCAGAGCCTTCCTTTTATCAAAACCAAATTATATTTGGACACGAGATAGAGAAGAGAAAAACTCTTTGGTGTGAAAGAATCTCATACAAGATAATTTTGTGCGTAGAGATATATGACGTCCAAACTGGGTTGGTGCAGGGAGAAGAGTCCTATTCCAATAAGGACTCTTAAGTTTCCTTATTTGAATCCTAATCTAGTTTAGCTCAAACAAAATATATGAAACCCAATCTAATTAAGTTCATAAATTTTTAACTAAATCTTAATCAAATTAGAAATTGATGGAAGCAAAGTTCTGATCAAATTTAAGATAATTCTCCCTTAGCAATTAGGTCATCTCATAACCTAATCAGGTCAAATCTAATTGAATCCAGTTCAATTAGATTTTATTTAATCCTCTTTTCTCAATCAAATTTAGTTAATTAATAATTTAATTACTAATTAATCTTTCATTAATTCACTAACACTTGATGAATTAACTTATTACAACTTTTACATGAGGTTAATCATCAATTGGATTAACGATTAAATCCTTGAATGATTCTCAATCATTGATCAGTCATATGATCGGTCAAATACTTCTTTTGAGTATGACCCATAAGTTCAAACTTAAGCCGGTAGTATAGGAACATCTTCCTGAACCAATCGATGTAACCATCTAGCAATGATGACCCGATATTCGGATAGGTCGAATGATGGCGAAGTAACATTCAAAAATCTATTGGCATATGGTTACCATATAGTCATTCCTTTGACCCTAATGCTGGAGGATGATCTTAGATTTAACTATCAATCCTAGATAAATCATCCACATTATATTTTAATCTTTTTCAAATCCATCACATGAATTATTTGGGCCCAAGTTTTGCTAAATTGAAATATATTGATGTATATCTCCTATTAATTTGAAGGGGTCAACACCATCTTGACTCACGCACTGACTTGTCAAGTACTTGACTGTATCCAAAAATTTTTTGTTACTGGAGAAACTCAATTAATTCGATATCAAAGTATAGCGAGTTGCTTGCAAATCACTATGGTGATCTCAGGTCAGAGGGACACTTATACCCATACCCTTCACGACCTATCCTTGACAGCGGAGTGCTCCACAGTTGGTCACGTTCAATGATGATGTACTCCTACATCTCACTTGCATGCCTTACCAGTATATCCATACCATTTGGTTATGAGGATAACCAATATATATGGTACATAATGATCTACACTTAATATCACTATCATCCTAATAATAGTATATCGTTTGGCCGCGAACCTGTTTAAAGACTATGTGATAAATCCTCCTTTATCGATCAAAATAGTCTTAAAGATTTCATCACAACATAGGAGTTTGTTAGAAGATGTAATCTTAAAATAAAAAATATCAAATAATTTTTATTATTTATCAATTCATATATATTTATAATTAGCACAATCATCACATGATTGGCTTTAGGACACATTTTTCAACAACTTTTACTTGGACTAAAGCCAATCAATATAGTATCACATACCTATCTTTGATTTATCATCTCAAAACTTTCAGATATAGAGGCTTTAGTAGATGGGTTGGTCAAATTCTTCTTTCCATCGATGTTCTAAAGATTGACGTTACCTTAATAGATTTTTCAAATAAGGTGGTAGCAATACAAAATGCTTGGTAAGCTAATGAGATTTTGGCTTCTTGACATGAGCTATGGCTCTGGTGCTGTAAAATATAGTAGGACCATCATCAGAGGGTGCCACTCCTAGCTTGCCAGTGAACCTATACAATCATATAGCTTTCTTGCAAGCATCAAATGCTGTAATACATTCTGCCTCACAATTTGAATTTAACTATATTTTTCTACTTGAAACCTTTCCAGCAGGTTGCTCCATTATTTAGGATAAAGATATATTCTAATACGTTCCTACTATTATTATGTCCAACTGAAAATTAGAGTCATACTCCATAAGTTTTAAATCAGATTCTTCATAATTGAATCACCGATCCTTAATATTTCTCAAGTACTTAAGGATGGCCTTCCAGTGATTCTCACCCAGCTCTTGCAAATATCCACTCACTATCCTAGTGAGTATACCATATCCGATCTCATACATGGTATAATGATAGAACAAATTATACTCATAAATATCCTATGTATGTTGGACTAGAAAAATCCAAGCAGCCTCTTAAATCTATCTTTATAGATCTTCATCACTAGGATGAGAGATGCTTTTCTCAAAATCCTTTATGAAGAATAATAATAACAGTAAAACTTTTATTTTCTGTCATGTAAGGAATATCATTCCTGATTAAGAGAATTTTATTCACATACAAGATAAGAAATACATTCATAGAACTATTAACCCATTTGTATTTACAAGGTTCTTCTTTATTCTCAATGAAACCATGCATTTTGATCACTTATCAAAATATATATTTTAACTCTCAAATATTTAGTATTGTCACAGAAGAAAATATCTCGTTATGGTCAATATCATAATATTGACAATATCCTTAGGCAACCAGAAGAGCTTTGTAGGTCTCCACCTTCTCATCTACGCTCTCTGATCCTATTAAAGATCCACTTACACTCTATAAATTTTATCCCTTCGAATGGATCAACGAGTGTCCATACAATGTTGATCTTCATGGACTCCATTTTGGATCTATGGCTCCAAGCCATTAATCAGAGTCTGACCTTTGCATGGATCCATGTAGGTGATAAAATCCTTGTTGTTCTCTTTGAGTTCAACAGGATCACATCCCAGAACTAGATACCGAAGTATCTATTTAATGGATACGATACTCTACCAGATCTCCTTAATAGTGCCTCTACAATAGATTTTGGGTTTGATCTAATCAAATTTAATTTTATGGGTTCACTAGATTGTGTCAGTTCTTCTACCTGTTGAATTTCATAAGTTTCATATTAAAGGAATTAGTACCTTCACCAAGATATTCTTTTTCTAAAAAGAATGCTAGGAACAACTCTTATTCTTTAGCATGGTAAAAGTTATATCTCCTAAATTTTTTGAGATTATCCTACAAAATAATACATATAGGATCGTGATCCAACCTAATTGGTCTGTAATTGCTTGATGTAAACCAAACACTCTCAAATTTTAAGGTAAGAGAATATCAGCTTATGCCTAATCTACATATCATATGGAGTCCTTGCAAGAGAATATCAGCTTATGCCTAGTCCACATATCATATGGAGTCCTTGCAACTGATTAGTTTGGAATCCAGTTCAGAATATGATAAGTAGTCTCAAGAGTATTACCTTAAAAGGAGACTGACAAACTTTTAATCCCCATCATGGAATGAATTATGTCTAACAAAGTCGATTCCAACAGGAGAGAATCCTATTCTCTTCTAAATATGTCAAAACTTATCGAAAGGACATTCTTCTCTTTGGTTTGATCGAAGAGTTTCAATACTCTTTCCAGTTTGTTTCTCTACTTTATTATGAAATTATTTGAATATTTCAAATAATCTAAATTTATGGCAAACATGTTCATAGATTCAATATATTAATATGTATCAGATTCAAAATGTTATTGGCTCATTCATCTTTTTCAACAAAAGGTGACTTGGTCATCTTACTAAAGACATAGGATTGACAGATTAATAATGATTTAAAATTATTGACCTCAAGAATTATCTCCTGTTGATCCTATTCTTTTATATCACTGAACTTAAATTGCCAAAGATAGGCTTTTATAATATTATCTATTTTAAGGAGTTTATTTGATTGTGTACAATACACTAATAGGCTATGACTATTTATAAATATCATTTCTCAGTTATCCACATGATTTTGACATCATTTATAATGATATCACAAAAATCATTAGGCAATAGTAGCAATCACTAAAATGATATTGTTAGAATTGAAAATAGGCTTGATGATTACTAAAATCAGGATTAAAACATAACTTCCAATTCTAATATTTAGGAATCTCTTACTGTTTTCAAACTTTCTACTAATCTGAAGTTGTTACAACAGTTTGCATAGACTTTCAATATCCAATGCTGAGATAGTACTGTCACGAATAGAGAAATCACAAGATGTTATCATTTAAGTATCTTGTCCAGCAATCCTTTGTTGATTTCTCTTCTTTAGCCTGTTTGGATCAAGGGACTCTGCTAGACTAGGTTAATCCTAGACTCTTTTGTCAGTTCAAACTCAGTAGTCCAAATATGACTCTTTGAACCTTCATTTTTTTTATCAAAAAATTATTATCACACTGAAGACACATCTTCAGAGGTGCGAAAGAACTCTTTCAATATTTGAAAAATTTTCTCCCACAGAGCATTATCGAATTTACAACTAAATTCATATTCTTTACTGCACTCAGTAACACCATATGATGATATGATCATCTGATCACTTCTGATAAGTATCTTTGATTGCATCATGTGTGTTGAATGTGAGAATTTCAGGTGCTAATCCATAATCATATATAGGATCCATTCGTGCTCTAGAACTATTTACAACTTTCGATACAAAAATTATTAAAGTTGGATCCTATAAGTCATTATCAAACAGTGAATGGAGCAATGGACATTTAGCCATAACTGAAAGAAAAATACAAGATCTCTGAGTTTATAAATTGATTAAGCCTAAAGACTTGGACTTTAGTCTAAAGATTTTTTCACTATTTTAGTCGAATTGGTAGTCTCTACTTTCAATATGAGGAATTACCTTAATTTCTTAGTAGGTACTAGAATCCACACAGACTATATACAAGTCCGAGGGTGGCTCGATCAACCCATATACATCTATAGGTAGATTCTCAATCAATTATTTTTTCAAATAATTTTAAGTAATTAATTTAATCTTAGATTTTATTTTAATAGATGATGGGCCTCCACTAAAAATTTTAGTTAGATCAAATCATTAACATGAACCTACTCTGTGTTTCTAACTAATGAATGATCAGATCCGAAAATGGCTCGATCAACCCAACCATCATCAGATAGTACAATAGAGTCATCATATGATGAATGATAATTCTATCATTTAGAGAGAACACTAGACGGATGGCACCTGCAATGTCAATCAAAAATAATAGATCCATTATCATTCACCTTAATGGGAGGCTATGATCTAGTTATCTCCATAATTAGCTTATTTTATGGATCTAATAATTTAGAAGATTTAAGAATTAGTTTAGAGAAAAGATGAGAAGAGATCAACTAGTAAACCACAATCCTCTCACTAACTTCACTAAGTCATTGAATTGGATTAAGATCATGATGGTTGAATTGGCACCTAGATTAGTCACACTGATCAACCTTAATGACATGATCAACTCGAATCACTTAGCGAACTAATTAAGACATAATCCATCAAATTCATCGGATAAGTGAGATCGATGGGAGGGTATGCTAAGCTTGCCTTCGATACCATCAAAATGGCCAGGTAAGCCGCTCCTAATTAAAAACTATTGGTCGAAATACCAAACTTACCTTAGACACCAATTGGTTAATTAATTTTGATTTGACCAACCTAATGATTCAAATTCAACCACTGAGCCATAATTAAAGACTTGAACTTGACCATCTACAACTATTGTATTGGTTCTAGAGAAATCTTAATTTAATCTAATTCAATATTTGATTAGATTTAATCAATTTCTCTAGTTAGTTCATTAACTCTTTGATTCTAACTTTAGATCTAATCTAATTAAGAGGATCTGATTTGAGCTAACCCATGCTCACATATTTTATGCAAATGACGTTAGATCTTTAATTCATAATTCTAGATCTAATCGATTCTATACTTAATTATCAATTAAGTTCAGCATCAACATGAGTTTAGACTCTGTAATATTTTGAAATAATTTGAATCTTTTATTTTGTAAATAATTTACAATAAATATTATGTAAAAAACTTTTATTCTAAAACTAGATTGCCTCAATCAATATTGAGCTGGCTACACAAGGGGACTGGATCAACTCAGCTCAAAACTGGATCGACTCAATAATTAAGTGAGTATGATTCAAAGAGTTTCAGATCTGAAAATTTTTTCATAACACTAAAATAAAATCAATCATAATATTTTTAGATTATATCTAAAACTTTTATGATTTGAGATTTTATTTCATCATAATTAAAATTATTTTAATCATATAGATTAGATGTCTTATTTTTCATACAACTTTGTATCATATACAACAAACCTAGGGTTTCAAGATCTAGAATTTTGTAAAAAAAATAAGTTCTTCTTTTCACGTTCTTATTCTTGAGATCTAATCATATGGCATCCCTACACATCATAAGACCACCCTATCGAATGAGAAGAGAGGGTCTTTAAATCTTTCTTGCTCCTATGACTAGACAGCCTGATGATCAACCTAATCCAAGTACTTACTAATCGGATCATTTAATCTAATCATATATCATATATATATGAATTTAGATCTAATTTAAATTACATCAGATCTAATTATAATTTTAGATCACATCTAAATTATATCATAAATATCACATGCATAACATAAAATCAGATTTTATGAACGATCAGCATAAACTAGGACAATCTTTTCACTGTAAGGGGTAATCCCTGCAGCAAAATAACCTTATATCAGTTTATGCGATCAACCATCAATTAAATTTAGATCTAAGATATCACATATCAGATCTAAATAAAATAAAATTTCAGATTTAATATGCATATAATTTATGTCATATAGAAACTAGGTGCCGATATCACTGTTGGGATGCGTAGATGATTTCATTCATGTGTTTCAAAACTTCTTCAAAAAATTATAATAGAAAATAACTAGATTAATCAAATTATCTGATATGCATATAATCTAATTATTAAATCAACCTACTCTAGGATCTATGATATATTATGTTGCATATAAAATCTGAAAGATATTGAAGATAAAATTAGCATGCATGCATTATGAGCAATAGATCACATCTACTTCTAATTTGAGTTCCAAACTCCATACCTGATCGTGGGTCGACGATCTCCACTACTGAGAGATATGGTAAGGAGGATCTTGCTGGTTACTCATAGCCGCACACACGTTCGGTCTCTATAAAAAATCCACTCGAAGCTCCGATCTGATCAGTATTCTTAGGAGTACTAGCTCGCATGAAGATCTTCTTCTTAGTCGATCTGGATCCTTTCTTCAAATCTTTAAAACTTTTTCAAAGATTAAAGATGAACTTCTGGAGGAGATAAAGAGGTAAAAAAAGATAAAAAAAAAATAATTTTTCTCTAATTTATTCTCTCTTTTTAAATCCTTAGAACCAAAAATCTGAAATTCAGATTTTTATGCACACCCCAAGAGAGAGGACCCTTCTCTCTATTTTTCATATCATAAACCATACCCAAACTTCTACCACATGAAGAGCTCTCTTTTTGTATCTTACACATATAAAAGAAACCATAAAAGCCCCTTTTATAGGCATGTAAGGAGGTGGGGTGAAGAGTCCTAGTGATCTTGGATTCTTGCAGGATTATGCTTCTTTCATAATTTTATGTCCCAAAATAGGCCAAAAAAATATGGGATGCCCCTTCTCATATTTTTTCTTAATAAATCAGTTCTCTAACTAATCTCCCACAAAAAATCTCCTCAAAATAACCATATAAGGAGAAAAAAATTTATTGACGTAGAGAGGTTGATTTGGATGAGAACAGATTCTCCTGATAAGAAATATTTTAAAATCTAATTTTAAAATTTTTTTTATCAAAATCAAATCAAATTTAGATATGACATAGAGAAGGAAAAGAACTCTTTGGTGTGAAAAAATTTTACACAAAATAATTTTATGCATGGAGATATATGGCATATAAACTAGGTTGGTGCAGGGAGAAGAGTCCTATTCCAATAAGGACTCTAAGTTTTCTTATTTGGATCCAAACCAAATCACATCTGATTTAGCTCAAATAAAATATATGAAACTTAATCTAATTAGATTCATAAATTTTGAACCAAATCTTAATCAAATTAGAAATTCATTGAACCAAAGTCCTGATCAAATTAGGGATAATTCTTCCTTAGCGATTAGGTCAGCTCATAATCTAATCAGGTCAAATCTAATTAAATCTAATTCAATTAGATTTTATTTAATCCTCTTTGCTTAATTAAATTGAGCTAATCAGTAATCTAATTGCTAATTAATCTTTTATTAATTCACTAATATTTGATGAATTAATTTATTACAACTTTTGTATAAGGTTAATCATCAATCGAATTGATGATTAAATCCTTGAATGATTCTCAATTGTTAATCAGCCACATAATCAATCAGAAACTTTTTTTGAGTGTGACCCCATAGATTTGAATCTAAGCTAGTAGCACAAGAATATCTTTCTGAATCAATCGATATAACCATCTAGTAATGATGACTTGACATTCGGATAGGTCGAATGATGGTGAAGCAACATTCAAGAATCTATTGGCATATGGTTACCGTATAATTCATCTTTTTGACCCTAATGCTTGAGGATGATCTAAGATTTAAATGTCAATCCCAGATAAGTCATCTACATTGTATTTCAATCTTTTTCAAATCCATCACATGGATTATCTGGGTCTAAGTTTTGCTAAATTGAAATACACTTATGCATATCTCCTACTAATTCAGAGGGATCAATCTCATCTTGACTCATGCACTGATTTATCAAGTACTTGACCACACCTAAAAACCTTCCATTGCTAAATTAGAAACTCAATTAGTCCAATACCAAAGTACAGTAAGTTGCTTGCAAATCACCTTTGTGATCTCAGATTGGAGGGATACTTATATCCGTACTCTTCGCGAGCTATCTTTGACAACAAAGTGCTCCGCAGTTGGTCACATTCAGTGATGATGTACTCCTACATCTCACCTACATGCCATATCAGTATCTCCATACCATTTGGTTATAAAGATAACCAACGCATATGGCACACAACGACCTACACTTGATATCACTAACGTCCTAGTAATAGCGCATCGTTTGATTGCAAAATAGTTTAAGGACTACATAATAAATCTTCTTTTATCGATCAAAGTAGTCTTAAGAACTTCATCATAACATGGGAGTTTGTTAGAAGATGTAACTTTGTGATGAAAAATATCAAATAATTTTTATTATTTATCAATGTATATACATTTATAATTAGCACAATCATCACACGATTGACTTTAGGACATATTTTCCAACATGGATAAACAAGTTGAGGACCTTCCAAATACTAGATGAGGCACAATGATGGTAACTGTGAGGGAGTCAAAAGAAAGACATGAGAGAAAAGAGTTTTTTATTCCTTACAAGCCATTTTTCTGTTACAAAAGTGGTGACAAAAGAGAAACCATAAAGAGGAACAACGCTGACAACTTCACTGACATGCCACACCGACCAGTCCAAGCCATGCTAATAGGCCACTGAGGGTCCCTGCATGAGGACCCTCCCACTGATGAAGGTTGAAACCTCCTCAGAGGGCACTTCAGCGATTGGGTGGCCATCCTTCCTAAGAGCATGTCTCTCCTAGTCATTCTCCAAGAGAAGGCTGGAGAGATATGTCCACCCATCAGATGCCCCACCAGAGACTGTCCAAGAAGCCATCTCTATGAGGAAGGAAGAGCAGCCCCATAGAAAGGCTGAAGACCTCTCCTTCGGGTGCTACGCAGGAGCGGCCTCCGATGGCCATAGGCCTGAGTTCTTTAGTATGACAAAAAATTTCAAATACCTCCCAAGCCAAGCCGAGGTCCACGTAATGGTGCCCTTGTCCTAAATGACTGACAGCAACTCGACCAGAAGAACTGGCTCCCTCGATCAAGAAGGAGATGTCCGCTACTCACCAATAGTGAAGGAAACTACTCCACTGCACCATGGAGGACCACAAGCAAATCTTTGTCTCAAGGTGGCAAAGCATCCCCTATATAAAGGGGGTTGGGATTGAGTGCTCCCCAACAACTCCTATTGACTAGTGACTGATGTCGCCAAGGGAGTGCCCATGGAGATTGTCTCGATCGCCGATCAAAAATCTGAATCGTATGCCCTTGTGGAACCATCATTTTCAAGGCATGTGACAATAAAAGCCTAATGTCCTTGGGATTCTACAAAAATAGATTTTCAGAAATGACTTTTTGAGACTCTTGAGGCTCACCTGTTGGATGGTTCAAATCATCAAACACGATATGACCAATCTATACAGTGCGATGGAAGTCACTAAAGCCCCTGATGACACTGTAGCCGCCATACACTTTGACAGCCAGAGATTGCAATTAAGGATTGATGATGGCCCCTCTCCATGTGATAGAGAGAAGGTGAGTCATGAAGCAAATGTGTGTTGCATTTTAACACTACCACAACCAAGGTCCCACACCTTGACAAGTTCGCTGCCATGATGATAGAGTTACCTGGACTTGAAGATGAGTACGTAGTTTCCTCTCTTAATGAAAATTTTCTAGAAGATCAAGCCAATCTCTTAATCTAAGCTCGAAAGCATGCTCAGGCTGAGAGAGGTGAAACATATTGTCGGAAGAGGAAAAGAGGAAGAATAGTGATAAAAATGGCCCCTGCGATCATGATTGCGGAGCTTTGGAAGAATGAGGAGAAGATCTCCCCCAAACAAAGGAGGGGGAAGAATCCTTCATGTAGTTCTAATGATCAAGCTTCTTCCAGCTTCACACGCCCGAACACTCAAGAAATTCAAAGGCAGAATTTCATATATCACAGATGAGGGCGCTCGCAAGTTAGGAGGATCCAAAGATCCTAAGCAGTAGGAAGGTAGAAAGCGAGACTGCAAAGGATCCCACTCAGTGAGAGTGAGCATCCTCAACAACGTAATGACAAATGGTGCAACAAATCTCAGTGATCAACCAAACCGACAAATGGGTCAGAGCTGAAGTCATCGGAGTGCAAGTTATGGGCCAATGGCTTCATACAAATGGCGAGTGAATTAATCACTACCACACCGGCACCAAAGCTGACACCCCTCCGACTAGAAGAACCCACTTTTGAGTTTGCATAAATATCCAAATTCAAATCAAAAGTGGATGATCGGGATAAAGCCGAAGATCACTAGAACTTCCATGTGACTGCCTGCTATAAGTGAATTAGGTGAGAAGCGAGGACGGCCTTAGATAAGTTTGGAAGACCTTCCAAAGCAAAAGTTCACAACAACACCAAATCAGATGCGAGAGAGACAGCAAAATGAATATTTCATTAAAAGAAAAAGTCTCATTACAAGATGACTTTGACCAAATGGAGTCTGTTACAATGAAAGAAAAAGAAGCAGGAGCCCTACCACCATCGAGGTCCTTCATCAAGTCAGAACCACAAAAATTATGGGACTTGATGATGTCAGCCTCACAGTCTGATAGGATGCGCTCGCCGTCATGACGCACTTCCCCAAGAGACAAAAGATAGCTGCTACTATGGACCGATAGTGGCGGCGATAAGGAGAAAAACCACAGGGCTGCTTAAGAGTCCTCTGGAGAAAAACTAGATCCCTCTCAGGGAACAACACAAAGAGCGGCTCCAGTGGCCATTGCCATGGTTCCGTAGAAATTTCCAACACTTCTCAGGCCAAGGCAAGACACTGCCAGACGCACTCTTCTCCAATGCAGTCCTTTGGGGCGAACTCCAGTCACATGGAGGCGCAAGAGGGCTACGCTCAGAATGAGCAAGTGAAGGCAGCGCTCCAGCAACCGCAAAGGTGACATCTTAGAGAAACAACAGGATAGTCTTGGCTACAAGCGGTAGGAAGCTCCATTTATGGGGAAGTCACCTCCTAGCTCCTCCAACTACCCCCTTTAATACGAGACATGCACCATCAGGAAAAAGGTCTCGAGAGCCGAGCTATTAGGAGTTGGAGCACCAATCATCCCCTTTCAATATGTCACCATCACCAGAGGAACACCAGACATCAAAAGCTAAGGGGGTACAACTCACCAACACTCGATTCCTGGGAGAAGAC
>NC_026005.2:66310559-66359721 GCF_000442705.2 Elaeis guineensis | reverse complement strand
TCTACAAAAAGTGATTACGAGCCTTGATTACCTCATCTAGGTATAAGCTGATCTTCACTATTTGGTTGGGGTTCTCTTTTCTTAGTGTGACCTCGAGGAGGTCATCAGATGGTTGGGTACACTCCTCAAACAAATCTCGGGCATCCAACCCTATCAAAAGTTCAGGTTGGGCCTATCCTTGGGATGGCTGACCTTTTGCTTGAAGCTTGGTAGTAAAACACTAGCGAGCCATGGCCTGGTTGCCTCGAATCTGTCCTACTCCATTCTTGGTCGAAAACCTCATCATTAAGTGATAGCTCAGCACTACAATCTTTAAAGTCCACAAACTTGGATGGCCAAAGATTGCATTGTAGGCTAAAAGAAGTTTAATCATCAAGAAGTTGACTTAGATCGTCGTTTGCTACAGTGGGGTGCACACTGTAACATGTACTTAATCATTCCCTTTGGAATCACTGAATATCCAGAGAAATCTGAATCAGGATATTAACCTACTTAGCTGGTATGGAGTGAATCCTATTTGGGAGAAGATAGAGTAATACAAAACATCAACCAAGCTTCCATTATCTATGAATACATAACGTACATAATGATCAGTGATATTCGTGGTGACAACCATCGCATTATTGTGCAGGGCTAGTACACTCTCTGCATCCTGCTTGATGAAGATGATGGCATTCTCATGCCTATCCTTGAAACTTGACCTCTTTGCTTTCGAAAGCTCTGCTGACCCAGATGACCCTCCCATTATCATATGAATTTCTCCTCATATGGGTCAGTCTTCTGCTACCATCGATCCCCCTATTTTTCACCTCTCTTACTGCATCAATACTGGCTGTAGCTGAGATAGAGGGAATGGGTGATAATGCAAGGGAGGTGGCTGTTGAGCTCTCGAAGGTCGATGTTGAGATGCTTTCCTTTGGATAAAATGATTCAACCTCCCTTGCCTGACGAGCCTCTCAATCTTGTCCCGAAGCTGAATGCAATCTTCAGTATCATGACCGTGTCATGATGGTAGAAGCAGTATTTACTCGAGTCATGACAATGCTCTAGTCTCATCCACAACTTCGGAGGCTAAGGCAGCTCGGCTCATACCTCTATCAGTACTTCCCCCTGAAAATAGTCAAAGCAGTAGTTAGTATAATGCCTTAGAGGTGAGGGATGTCGATCCCTTCTCTGAGGACTCTGAGATCGATGATTCCACCTCCTTTTTCCACTCTGGGATGGGGATCAGGAGCACTGGCGGGTTCTCCCCTCCATCTTGGAGAGCACTCCTTATTTCGCCCATCGCAATAGCATTGATAGGAGTTTCTTCTATGAAAACCTCTTCTGTGCGGGCATACTTCTCTGCATAGACAAGCATATCCGAAAAGTTCTAAGGATAAGTCTTTATTAGCGACTTTTTAAGGTTGTTCTTCAATAGGTCGCCTATCATTGTGGCCATCACGATCGACTAGTCCAGGTTGCGAACTTCCAAGGTCACCATGTTAAATAGTTGATGAAGGCACGGATTGACCCCCCTCCTTCTACTTGATGGTATGGAGGTAGTCGACAACTTCTACTATCATCGGCTATTGATAAGATGACCGATGAAAGACTAACACAACTCTTCAAAAGAGTGGATGGAAGCTAGCTTTAGGCTCAAATACCACTGTCGAGCCACCCCTTTAAGGGTCGTAGAGAATGCTCGATAAAGGATGGCATCTGTAGCTCCTTGAAGGAGCATCATCGCCTTGAATATCTCTGGTGGTCGACAGGGTCGGCAGTCCGTCGTAGGTATCAAATTGCGATACCTTGAAGTACAATGGGAGTAGCTCCTACATTATCTTCAAAATACAGGGCGGGTCACTGTTGAACCCATCATAGGTTGCACCGAGGAAGTATTATTTAGGGCGGCATCAATCCACCTATCGATTGTCTGGAACTGTCTCTTTATAGCAAGATTGCAGATGGTGCAGGCCTCCGAATGCTAAGAAGAATGATGACTAGGGGTTGAACCTTACCCAAATCGTAAGCTAAGAGATAGCTGCCTGGCTGGTTGCTGGGCCTTGGGATGGCTTTGGTGGGTCTGTCTCCTCTCTGGACTCTGAGGAAGCACATGCGGCTCTGGTTATGGTGGCGACTGAGGAGCCAAGTACTGAGTCGGATTTAATGGAGGCAGCACCATCGAGAAAACCACTGGCTGCACCATTGAAGGAGGTACAGGGGCAGTCTGAGCAGATTGTGGACCATTGCAGAAGGCGTAAGAACAGTCTGGACTACTTGAACAACTGTCATCAAATTTTGGACCTGCTAGAAGAGCAGGTTGAACTAATCCATCATGATCAATGCTGGCTAAGTTGGCGGAGGAGTCTCCATCGTCAGTTGCTGCATCTGGCTATTGGCTTGGCTCTCTACTGAGAGGAGGTGCTGGCATTGGAGAGTCAGAATGATACTCGCTTTGGTGGCATAATGAAGAATGACCCTTCCTTTATCTGTTGCTACTCGTTCTTGTGGAGGTCGGAAGGTGGGCAACTGAAACTTGGCCAAGGATGTTAGAGCGACCTGTAAAACAAGTTCAAGCTGGAGGTTTTGCTCCAGTAAGGATCCTCCGATACTCAAGTTAGAAATCAGAGAACAAAAAAGCAATAACATGTTCTCTAAGAGGGATTGCTTACCTTGATCCTCGAAACTTTGCTTATTTATATAGAATGTCATTGAACAACTAGTCGAACAGCTATGAAATCATGCAATTCTGAGATTGCAGGATCGTTAAATATGCCATTGCAAGTGAAACATTTTAGTCCTTAATCGCTCTTATGAAATTAGGAGAGATGGTTGCCTTTGATCTTATCCACTTAGGGTGGACAGCTGCTGCACATGTTAGGAGACTTATTGATCGAGGTAACGAAGGTAGCTCACATACTGAACAAGCCATACAATAAATAGATTATAGATATCTCGACTCCACATACCTCATCTCTGTGCTTAGGTTGGCAGCCACAGCAATAGTTCGACAGCTTGAGGTATGCCTTAATAACACATAGATCCGAGGTATCCACGGTACCACCATAACAATATATATATATAATCATAAAGCTTGCAAATTATTCTTTTTTATTTTTTATTCCCACTAGCAAAATGCCATATATTTGTTGTGTTAGATATATGCCCAAGAAGCCAATCGGACCGACACATTAATTCTTTCTAAGACATAATTTTATATTTGATCTAATTAACTAGGATAGATAATTTCATTCATGTAGTGTATGTATCCATGAATCTTTCAGAGAATTAATAAGATAATGACATATATTCTCAAAAATTGAGAATTTGAGATATGTGTCATTGATGGTTAATTCTCAAATTACTTTCGATCGAAGGATCATCATGGAGACAGTGATTGATCCGATAAGATTGATGCACAGATCACTTTTCTTAGAATAGATGAATCTTAAGTCTATAGTGTGAAGATACTGAAGTGAGAGTGCAGATGTTTGTTAGAGACTAAGGTACCGAGCATGACCAACATGAGAAGTCACTTGGATGTTTACTCACTCATCAGTGACATTCTTGATGCTATAGTTGTGTGAGTAATTCTTAGACCTATGATGTCTCGACTATTCACAATGAGGTTGCTGTAGTTTGACTACACCATAACTCAGTCTCCTAGTCATACAAAATTATATGGTATATATTGGCTGCAGTAGATTTATTGTAGGAATAGGGTATGTATCTGATGGAATCTATCAACCTTAGTAGTTAAAGAATAGTTCTATATAATTTATGAGATTGAGTTTGAAAGATCCTGGTCAGAGCAGTGTGAATGATGGAAAAGAATTTTCATTAGATTTCATAAATGAACTCAAGCTGAATAAATCTTATATACGTTTGATAAGTTTTTCGTGACCTCTGTCTTGTCAAAACTCACGATAAAAAAATTGAATCATATGGTAACTACACTTAGAGGTTCATCCTTCTATTCTACTGGGTTGTCACTATATGTTTCTAGGTGTCACTAGTAGTTTATGAGACCAATAAAATTATTTTAATGGTCAATAATTTTTAATTAGAGAGTTAGAATTGTTTCAATCTATTGAAAGGAGTTTTAGTGATCAAAATATTTTTCACTACCAAATAGAATAGAAACTTATAGGATTATACATAAAAGAGATCCTGACTGATTGGATTATCGAGTTGTATTTTTGAGTCATAAATCGTAAGTGATCTTAATTATCAATTTGATTGATAATTGAACTTGAATGTAAAAGTTACATAAGGGCTCACTAGAGTTAGTAAGTTATAGAAGGACTAAATTATAATTGTTGCATATTATTTGATTTAATTAAATATTAAGATTAGATCCTAATCAATTAGATCAAATTTGACTAGATTTGATTTGAGTTTTACTCAAATTAGATTTCATAAGTCTAATAAGATTAAACCTAATGAATACTTGATCCAACCTATGTAGATTAGGTTTGACCTAATCTTCACCTATGTTTGATTTGGATTAGGTCTTAGTTAATTTAAAACAGATTTAATTTGATTAGATCTAATTTTAATTTGATTTGGATTAGATTTTATAAGTCTAATAGGATTGGACTTAATCTAATCTAAATTGGACTCCAAGTTTCATATGGCTTTTGGACGACCTTGAACAAATCAAAGAGGAGAACCACCTATTAAAACCCCACGCCACTTGTTTTCACATGGAAACTGTTTTCATGTTAAGAAAGGGTGTGGAGAAATAGGTGGGTGCATAAGAGAGAAGTGTGGCACTTATCTCCAAGAGTTCAAGTGCTTTTGGACTCCTAACAAACCCTAGCCTCTTCAGATTTAAATAAGGAGGATTAGATGGGACACCTAAGGTCAGATGAGATCTATCTTGGATGCCCCTTAGAGGATGTTTTGCATGGAGGAAATATTGGGATGTCCAAGGCTTGAGTGTGAGGGGCTTCTTCGACATAGGAAGGTGCCTTCTCCCTTATCTCTTCTTTCTTACAATAACCAAGAGTTGGTTATTAAAAATTCTCCTCCTCTCTCTTTGTCCAAGAGTTGGACATATCTTTCTTTTTCTCTCTCCCAAACATGTTCAAAAGTTGGACATGATTAAATCAAATTTGATCTAATTTAATTTTCTTGATCCATGAGATGTATGGTTCTCCTCTATCTTTTCTAGATCTAATCCAAGAGTTGGACAAGATGGAAGAAAAAAGAGATTAGATCTCTTATCTTCTTCAGTAGATCTTGAATTTTCGCTTGAGAAGAGAAAAGTGAGGGAAAAAAATTAGATATGGTCTGATTTCATCGTCCTCCTATTGATTTGATTGATTCTCTTGAGAAGAGGATCAAAAAATCAAGCCGATTTGACAATTCAGGGTGCGATCTCTGCAAAAAAACTAACACTTCAGTGAGATTGAGTCCTCCTGATTAGATCAGCCTCGATAGATAGCCATAAAAGCTGGAAGTGTTGCAACTCTGCAGGAATCTCATTAGATTACTGCAGATCACCAGATCGCGATGAAGATCTATCCACGCAAAAGTAAAGATCTAAATCTAAATCTGATTTTATTTTTCAGCATCTTAATTTTAGCACATGAATATTCCTGACATGTGTAGATTAGATCTATATTTATATACATGTTAGATTTAAAATTATTTTAAATCTAGATTAGTTTTATTTTTTATTGCATTCATGATTTTTAAAAAAATCTACATATTCTGATCTCTACATGCATATCCCGAAAGTCAGACTTCATATTAGTTATTTAACATTTGCTATTGGTCATTTCAAATGGTATGTTATAAAGCTTTTTAATTTGAATGTACTTCCCCTGCAAATTAACCACCTGATGTGCCCTTAATTCAGTGAATACAGCTGCTTTAGGAGCACATTGCTTTGCTCATATTATTTTTCTCTTCATAATTTGTTTTAACCTGTAGAGTATCGGTTGGGAACCATGAACCATTAGAGGATTCATATTTTGTGAACGAAATTGCCAGCTGCGGAAGCTTTATGTCTGGGGTCATTTGCCAGATATTTTCAATATATGTTAAACTCAACTCCATCCTTCCGAATGAATCCTCAAGTTTGGTGACTGATTTGGTGAAACTTTTAATATCAAATGTATATATTGCTTTCTTTTCAATATATGTTAAACTTAACTTCATCCGTCGGAATGAATCCCCAAGCTTGGTTTCTGATTTGGTGAGACTTTTGATATCAAATGTATGTATTGCTTTCTGAGCTGAACTGGCATGTCTTCTATTTTTTTTGGCATGTCTTTTATACAAGCTAATTGATGGTGTCTGAGAAGACAAACAAGAGCATGAAAGATTGATGTAGTTTGGATATACTCACACACACACACACTTCCCCGTTGAATGTGTGTGCATGTATAAGTTTGGATGGCCATGAAAAGGGATTGATATTGCAGCTCTGATGGTAGATTTTGGAAGCCGATGATTTTCATCTTTTTGAGTCTTCTCTCTAGTATGGAGCTTCATGCTGTCTGGGCAGGGGTCATCTTTGCCAAGCAGTACTTCATGCAGTGCAGATCTTCCTTGAGGATGACTCTGTCACTGTCATTACATAGCTTCATAGAGATGCTAGGCAGTCCGGAGCCATCCTCTTATCCAAGATGTCTAGATTTCTTTTCGTCATGCTACTATAGTCAGAGTCCAGCATGTTTACTGGAAGACTAATACTGTAATAGACTGGGTGGCAGTTTTTGTTGCCGACCACCCTGGTGACTGGATTTGGAGACATGGAGGGGGCTATTCATTGGGTTTACGAATTTTTTGTATCTTGATCTTTTGAACTACTCTTGCATCAAATTGATGTGACCATCCATTTGTATCAAAAAAAAAAAGAGAGATTGATATTGACTATTGGGGCCTCAATATTCGAAAAACTAGTGTATACAGAGAACTTTTTATGCACAAGTAGTTTTTTATTAAAATAACTATTAGAACTAAGATTTTTTTTTTCAACATAAAGGTTTGATGGATGATTGGTGATGGTGATGTATAAATCTATTATTTATGTGCTTAAATGGTTTCTTTCATAAACTATCTACCATTCTTTTTGCACTCTTTTGATCGGTAATTCTTTACAGAAAGAAAAATATATCTTTTTTATTTTAAAGTGGAATGCTTCGTATTGGACCACATACCTTTGATTTCTCACATGGAATTGGGGTGATACTTACAAAATCAATAGGGAAAGAAAGGTAATTCTTGAACAAGCTTGTTGATTAGAATTTAGGATTCTTCAATTTGTAATTCATGAAATCAACATGCAATGGACAACTAATTACTTACTAGTTTTGTGAAAAGGCTAATTAAGGAAGTTGCACATGCTATATATATTTGACAAATAGAGGGGTTTGTCTTTTCCTCCCCCAATCCTTCACTCGCCGGCTTCGATTTTTCCCATCTAATCCTTCGCTTATCAATTTCTGCTTTTTCTCCGTTGTTCTAGAGAAATCCTGTCTATGGTATATAAGAACAAGCAAGCCACTTGATAAATACAACCTATGACATAGCTCATCCTTTAATCATCATTTGCATCAATTTAGTGGTTTGAAAGGTTTGCTACTTTGTTCCTAAAGGAAAGATGCATTAATCATGCTATGATAATGGTCAAGGAAAACCTATTTGAAGAAAATAAAGTACACGCTATTTAATGGATGTTGCCATCATATTACTTGTAATAGATTATGACCTAGAAGAAATGTATAGAATAAAAGACGGATCAAATGAGCAGCACATTTAATGTATGAGACCTTAGGATTCCCTTATCATATATTAGCTTGGTTTCTAAAATAGTTCCATGGCGGGACAATTAAGCAACAATGATTAACAAAAGTCATTAACTATTGAAGAAATACATTACCAATTCCAAAAACAATTATAAGATTTACTTACCTCTTAATTATAACTTTCATAGAGGTTAGCATCTCCCTCAATTCTTTTAGTTGTGTTAAACCTCGTAAAAATATGATTGAGGGAACTAACAAAATAATGAGAAAAATGCTCGCTACAAGAATTGTTAATCAACAAATCCAAGGTTTGTACGGCATCCAAAGATTCAGCCGATAAATATCATGTGGTTCGGGGGCCTCATCTATCGCCCATAACAGGGGGTTTGATGATTGAAGAACCTATGGAAAAAAAACTACAATATATTCAGTCTTTTTGTTATTAAAGTAGACAATTCATATGAATCTAACATAAGTACAACAAATAAAATCAAAAAGCAAAACATCCCTGAGAGCTACTGAAGCAACCACCATGTTGGTCCAGAGAATATTGCTCAAATGCTATACCAAAAAGGAAGCAACACAATCCACCGTATTGTTCACCTCATGACAGGCATGCCAGATGGCCAAAGTCCAACATATTGGATCTTGAAACAAACAAAAGCAATGAAGCATTCCTATGTAAGAAAAAACAAAAACTTAGTCTAGCATTCACAGGAATTTATTTTTTAGCATTCACAGGAATTCCTTAGTTACCCTTATCTAATCCCCTTTATGTGGGGAAAAGAAAAGGTCATAGTTTTTGAAGGATAAATGCTACATGTTGTACCCTTCTATTAGCTTTTGAAGTTTAGGAACATATTATAATTATCTGAGTTTGTTTTTTGTTTTTTAAGCAAAATGGTGGTATAACATTTTTTTTATTAAAAGGGAGGCTGACCCATGTTGTTTTTAGTATTAATCTGCTCTGTAAATGTTACTCTTCTACTGATATTTTAATATACGTTAATAGAGTAATTACTCTTTTGTCATATTAAATAACTTTCGAGGGATCAAGGTAACTACATTGAAAACATTAAAATAGAAGGTAAATCTAAATAAGGAGACCATGCCCCTTATGATTGCTTATGCCAATAAATCTATTATGTACTTTACCATCAAGACATAAGATAGGAGTTTCATTATCATTGGTTGGTGAATGATTACTCCTATGAATGATAACCATGATGAAAAGCTTTTTTGCATCAAGTTCACAAACCATCCAACTAAAAGAGAAAGATGAGCAAAACTTAGCTGCTGCACAATCATATGGTTCAATAAACCATTACATTTCATAACACACTTTAAAATTATCATGAACTAGAATGCAAGTTGGATGCAATAAAACCTTGCATCCATAGTTTGTAAGCCCAATCCTACTAGATTTTCCAAACTAGCCCCTAAGGATGCATTCTTTTGCAGGTAAATATCATAGGAAAGTTGGTCAATTTTTCATTAACCAATTTAACTATATTCTTATATTTTTCAAGATAGATAAGTTACTTTTTTATGGATAGTATTTATCTATGAAATGAAAGAAAATCATATCTATTTAGGGGGTGACTAAATCATTTTTTCATCAGCCAGTAATATAGATATTTAATTTTATTCCTAAAATTTCTCATCCTCATTTTCAAATCTCCATTATTCAATATCCAATAACTAAGTCATCCACTTACTCTAAACATAAAAAGCATAAATGTATTAAAAAATATGGATAAATTTTAGCAAATTATTTAAAAAAATGGTAATACAAAAGAACATGGATAACAAATGTCAAAGCCACTTTTTTATATAAAAAAAAATATGATTAAATTAAATTTTTATCTAAATATTGTCTAAAAAATATTTACTTAGAAAAATATAGATTTTCAGCTAAATTTTTTACCAACAAAAAAAGGGACCTAATAGCTTCTCCTCATGGAAAAGCAATAAATATTTGGAACCTCAGTAGTATTTTTGTAATGATTTTTTGTTACAATGGATCTTGTTGGACCGTATTTTGTCCATCCGATGATGTGGCAATTTTTGATGACATGGCAAACATAGGGCAACATGACCTGGCCATAGAGACCGCACAGGCCGGACGATGTCACATGACCCCTTCGGTAGCTCCACAGACTTTGCCTACGATCCAACCACTCGGATGAGATTAGTAGCTCAGCGATATCTACATCATTGGGCAACTACCGATCTGACTCAATCTATGCTCCGATTCTCTATGAGATTCGTGAAGCTTTGGAGGGTCTTTAGCATGCAAGGCATCCTGACCTACCAGCTGATGGCGTTAGCAGCCTTTTTCCATTAGTGAAAGACTAGTCCCATCAGGATCGACTGATATCCATTATCTCTGGCCCTCTGACGGCCATTCTTTGACAAGCGGCAACCTGCTACTTGACAGGCCTCCCCTCATAAAAGGAGATAAAAGCCAACATCACAGGAGCTTCCCTCTCTCTTGAGCTCTCCCCACTCACCCCTATTGTTCTCCCTCTCCAAGTATGACTGGCTTCAGAGGGTCCCCAGTCGAAGAAACCCCCATCGATCCCTACGACATGTGGACTTTTCTTACAAATATCAGTAGACCCTATCCGACATCCCTCACTCCAGCCTGGCAGCAGTCCCTATCGCACCGCTCATGCCACATCATCCCGATTGGAGAGGAGCATATCAGATTGGCACTAGAGGAAAGGCACATCCTATTTTTTGAAAAGAGGCGGTGAGAGTCCAGTAATAGAACCCCCTCACTATGTCGCGCTAGTGGTCCTCACCGCATAGCAATTCTAGCAGACAGTTCATTGGGTGGCAAGCTCCTCGATAGACTGCCACCATCCATCTAGACTCGATCACTATCCCAACAGAGCAAGTCCAAGTACTCACAGTTGCTGACCATGGCTATGCCTTCGAGATGCGAGAGGGATGCAAGTTCCACTGAGAATTCTATGCCTGTGAGACCGTCGAACCTACGCAAAGCAATCTGGACAACAGTAGAAGCATAAGAATGTAGCCCAGCCCTCACATCAAAGATCGCTGTTAGTCGAACGGGCTTCATGCCCTTTGCTCTGACATCCTTGAAGCTCTTGGGGAGACTATTGATGAGACCAATCGTTGGAGTCCTCCAAGGAGGACTCTACTCTAATCCTCCCCCCATGATGACGTTACTCCTTGCATGAGAGCAAGATGAAGGCCAAAGAATTGGAGTGCCAAATAGGCGAGTTCTAGGAAGCCAACCATCAGCAAAAAGATGGCTTTGGCTTTGCAACTCAGCCTTTACTCTCCCAAGAGACCTTGATTGAGCCAAACTTGAATTGGTTCAAAACATCACCGAATGAGTTGCCCGACACATCCATCAACCTCTTAGGCAACCAGGAGGATCGGGATGGATGGAGTGGCATGTCAGTGGGAAAGGGGCAAGACTCCCAAGCAAGGTGCGCTCGGAAGCATGCATGCACTACTCCTATCAAGGCATAGTCCTCCCAACCATCATAGGTACCCAAGATCTGAGACCCATATCGGCACTCCAACGACTGGGTCACACCAACGACACCTCAAGTCTGATGCCCCTAGTCACCCACAGGCGAGTGAAGTGAAAGCATCATTGACTACAAGGATCGCCTTCAACTTTGCTCTGATGTCCCTCCTCGCCCGTAAGTGAGTGAAGTGATAGTATTTTTGACTGTGTGGATCACCTTCAATTTGGTCCAATGATCCTACTGTTGGGATACGTAAGCGATTTCATGCATGTATTTTGAAATTTTTTTAAAAAAATTTCAGCAGAAGATCATTAGATTAATTAAATTAATCTAATATATATATGATCTAATTATCAAATTGATCTACTCTAAGATCTATGACATGATATGTTGCATATAAAATATAAAAAATACTGAGGATAAAATCAGTATGCATGCATCGAGCAGTAGATCACATCTACTTCTAATCCGAGTTTAGAATTCGATATCTGAGTGCAGATCTATGATCTCCGCTACTGAGAGATATGATAGAGAGAATTTTTCTGGTTACTCATAGCTACACATTCATCCAACCTTTAAAAAAATTTACTCGGAGCTCCAATTTGATCGGTCTTTTCAAAAGTGCTAGCTCGTATGAAGATCTTCTTCTTGACTGATTTGGATCCTTTCTTTAAATCTTCAAAAATTTTTCAGAGATTGAAGATGAACTTCTGGAAGAGATGAAAAGGTAAAAAAAGATGAGAAAAAAATAATTTTTTTAATTTATTTTTTCTTTTCAAACCCTTAGAACCAATAATTTGAAATTCAGATTTTTGCACATACCCCAAAAGAGAGGATCTTTCTTCTTATTTTTCACACCATGAACCATGTCCAAACTTATCTCATATGAAGACCTCTCTTTTGGTATCTTACACGTAAAAAAAAAACCATAAAAGCCCCTTTTATAGGCATATAAGGAGGTGGGATGAAGAGTCCTAGTGATCCTAGACTCTTACAAGATTCCACCTCCTTTTACAATTTCACATCCCAAAACATGCCAAAAAAATATGGGATGATCCTTTATATATTTTTTCATGGTAAATCAATTCTCCAGCTGATCTTTCAAGAAAAATTTCTTCAAAATATCACACATATAAGGAAAAAAAATTTATTGGCATGGAGAGGTTGATCTGGATGAGAACAAATTCTCCTGATAAAGAATATTTTGAAATCTAATTTCAAAATCTTTCTTTCATCAAAATCAAATCAGATTTGGACGTAAGATATAAAAGAGAAAAGACTCTTTGGTGTCAAAAAATCTCATATAAAATAAGTTTTTACTTTGAGATATATGGCGTGCAAACTGGGTTGGCACAAGGGAGAAGAGTCCGATTCCAATAAGGACTCTTAATTTTCTTATTTGGATCCAAATCAAATCACATCTAATTTAGTCCAAATAAAATATATAAAATCTAATCTAATTAGATTCATAAATTTTTAATTAAATTTTAATCAAATTAAAAATTGATTGAACCAAAGTTCTAATCAAATCAGAGATAATTCTTCTTTAGCGATTAGGAATCTCATAACCCAATCGGATCGAACCTAATTGAATTCAATTCAATTAGATTTTATTTAATTATTTTTATTCAATTAAATTGAGTTAATTAATAATTTAATTATTAATTAATTTTTTATTAATTTATAATACTTGATGAATTAATTTATTATAATTTTTGCATAAGATTAACCATCAATCGAATTGACGATTAAGCCATTGATCGATTCTCAATCTTTGATCAGTCACATGATCAGTTAGAGACTTCTTTTGAGTGTGACCCCATAGGTTCGAATCTAAGTCGGTAGCACAGAAATACCTTTCTGAACCAATTGATGTAACCATCTAGCAATGATGACCTAACTCCGGATAGGTCAAATGAAGGGAAGCAACATTCAAGAACCTATTGATGTATGATTACTGTATAATTCATCCTTTGACCCTAATGCTTGAGGACAACCTAAATTTAACTGTTAATCCTAAATAAGTCATGCATGTTGTATTTTAATTATTTTTAAATTCATCACATGGATTACTCGAGTCTAGATTTTGCTAAATTGAAATACACTAATGCATATCGCCTACTAATTCGGAGGGGTCAATCCCATCTTGACTCATGCACCAACTTGACAAGTACTTGACTGTATCCAAAAACCTTCTATCATTCAATTAGAAACTTAATTAGTCCGACATCAAAATACAGTGAGTTGCTTATAAGTCACTATGATGATCTCAAGTCGGAGGGATACTTATACCCATACCCTTCGTGAGCTACCCTTGACACAGAGTGCTCTGCAGTTGGTTACATTCAGTGATGATGGACTCCTATATCTCACCTACATGCTATGTCAGTATCTCTATATCATTTGGTTATGAGGATAACTAAAATATATGGTACACAATGACCTACACTTGATATCGCTATCATCCTAGTAATAACGTATCGTTTGGTCGTGAATCAATTTAAGGACTACGCGATAAATCCTCTTTTATCAATCAAAATAGTCCTAAAAATTTCATCATAATATAAGAGTTCGTTAGAAGATATAACCTTGTGAGGCAAATAATTTTTATTCTTAATCAATTCATATATATTTATAATCAGCTCAATCATGCAACGATTGGCTTTAGGACACAATTTTCAACAACTCCCACTTGGACTAAAGCCAATCAGTATAGTATCATATACTCTCTTTGATTTATCAATTCAGAACTCTTAGATGTTGAGGCTTTAGTAAATGGATTGGTCAAGTTCTCTTTTCAGTCAATCTTCTAAAGATTGACATCATCTTAACAGATTTTTCGAATAAAGTGGTAGAGATGCAAAATGCCTAGTAAGCTAATGGGACTTCAGCTCCTTAGCATGAGCTATGGCTCCGATACTATACAATCCAGTAGGACCATCATCGAAAGGTGCTACTCCTAGCTTGCCAATGAACTTGTACAATCGCATAGCTTTCTTACAAGCATCAATGCTGTAATGCATTCTGCTTCATAATTTGAATTTGGCTGTATTTTTTTGCTTGGAATCTTTCTAGCAGATTGTTCCATTATTTAGGGTAAGATGTATTCCAACACATTCCTACTATTATTATATTCAATTAAAACTGAAGTCAAACTCCATAAATTTTAAATCAGATTCTCTATAATCGAATCACCGATCTTAATATTTCTCAAGTACTTTAGGATAACCTTCCAGTGATTCTCATTTGGATCTTGCAAGTCTCCACTCGCTATCTTAGTGAGTATACCATATCCAATCTCATACATGGTGTAATGATAAAACAAATTCTACTTATAAACATCCTATGCATGTTGGACTAGAAAAACTTAAGCAGTCTCTTAGATCTATCTCTATAGATCTTTATCCCTAGAATGAGAGATGCTTTTCCCAAAGTCTTTTATGGAGAACAATAATAGCAATGAAACTTTTATTTCTTGTAATGTAAGCAATGTCATTCTCGATTAAGAAAATTTCACTCATATATAAGATAAGAAATATACTTATAGAACTATTAACCTATTTGTATTCGCAGAGTTCTTCTTCGTTCTCAAGAAGCCATGCATTTTGATCACTTATCAAAATGCACATTCCAACTTCAAAATATTTAGCATTGCCACAAGAGAAAAAATCTTGTTATAATCAATACCATAATGTTGACAATATCCTTAGGCAACCAAACAAGCTTTGTAGGTCTCCACCTTCTCATCTACGCTACTCTAATCTTATTAAAGATCCACTTACACTCTATGGGCATTACTCCTTTGAGTGGATCAATGAGTGTCCATACACCATTGACCATTATAGACTTCATTTCAGATTCTATGGCTCCAAGCTATTAATTGGAGTCGAACCTCTGCATAGTATCTATGTAGGTGATTAAATCCTTGTTGTTCTTATTGAGTTCAACAGGATCACGTCTCGAATCTAGATACTGAAGTATCTATCCGATAAATATGGTACTATATCGAACCTCCTTAATAGTGCCTCTACAATAGATTTCGGGTTTGATCTAATCAAATCCGATTTTAGGGGTGTACTAAATTATGTCGATTTTTTTATCTGTCGAACTTCATAAGTTTTACATTAAAAGCATCAGTACCTTCACCAAGATACTCTTTTTCTGAAAAGAATATCGAATAATTTTTGTTCTTTAGCAAGGTAAAAGTTTTATCCCCTAGATTCTTTGGGATTATCCTATAGAATAATATATATAGGATCGAGATTCAAGCTAATCGGACTATAAATGCTTGACATAAAACAAACACTCCCAAATCCTAAGGTACTTATGCCTAATCCATATCTTATATGAAGTCTTTGCAATGATTAATTTGGAATCCAGTTCAGAATATAACAAGCAGTCTTAAGATCATAACCTTAAAAAAAGACTTACAGACTTATAAAATCCATCATGGATCGAATCATATCTAATAAAATTAATTTAATAAGAGAGAACCCTATTCTCTTCTAGATATATCAAAAATTCATCAAAAAATTATACTCCTCTTGGTCTGACCAAAGAGTTTCAATACTCTTATAGTTTATTTTTCTACCTTATTATGAAATTATTTGAATATTTTAAATAATCAAATTTATGGCAAACATGTTCGTAGATCCAATACATCAGTATGTATCAGCTCAGAATATTAATGGCTCATTCATCTTTTCCAGCAAAAGATGACTTAGTCATCTTACTAAGGAGATAGGATTGACAGGTTGACAATGATTCACAATCATTGACTTCGAGAATTATCTCTTATTGATCTTATTCTTATTTATATAATCAAGCTTAAGTTGTCAAAGGTAGGCTTTCATGACATTATCTACTTTAGAAAGTTTGTATGATTGTGTACAATACACTAACAGACTATGACTATTCATAAATATCATTTCTCAGTTATCTACATGATCTGACATCATTCATAATGATATCATAAAAATCATTAGATAATAGTAACAATCACTAAAATGATATTATTAGAATTGAAAATAGACTCGATGATTCTTAAAACCAGAATTGAAATATGACTTCCAACACCAACATTCAGAAACCTCTTGCTGTTCCCAATCTTTCTACTATCTTGAAGTCATTACAATAATTTACATAGACTTCTGACATCCAATACCCAGGTAGTAGTATCACAGATAAAAAAATCATAAGTTGTTATCATATAAGTACCTTATTCAGTAACCCTTTACTAATTTCTCTTTCTTTACTTATTCAGATCAAGGAACTCTATCAGATTAGGCTAATCTTAGGCTCTTTTGTCAGTTCGGACTCCTCAGCCCAAGCATGACTTTCTTGCATCTTTTTTTTCTTTCTCAAAGTATTATTTTTTCACTGAAGATATATTTTCAGAGGTATGAAAAAACTCCTTCAATATTTGAAAAATTTTCTCCCACTGAGCATCATCGAATTTACAACTAAATTCATGTTCTTTACTACTCTCAATAACACCATATGGTGATATGATTATTTGGCCACTTTTGATAAGTACTTTGATTGCATCATATGTATTGGATGTGGAACTTCAAGTGTTGGATCCATAATCATATATAGGATCTATTCTTGCTCTAGAACTATTCACAACTTTCGATACCAATTATCGAAGTTGGGTTCTATAAATCAGTCACTGTCAAACAGTGAATAGAGCAACGTACATCTAATTATAACTGAAAGAAAAATACAAGACCTTTATGATTATGAATCGATTGAGCCAAAAGATTTGGACTTTAGTCTAAAGATTCTCCCATTATTTGAGTCGAGTTGGTAGCCTCTACCTTCAATCCGAGAATTTTCTTAATTTCTTAGCAGGTATTAGAATCTTCACAGATTGCATACAAGTCTGAGGATGGCTAGATCAACCCATATGCATCTATGGGTAGGTTCTCAACCAATTATTTCTTCAAATAATTTTTGATAATTAATTTTACTTCATATTTTATTTCAGTAGATGATGGGTCTCCACTGAAAGTTTTGTTTAGGTTAAACCATTAATATGAACCTACTCAATATTTCTAACTAATGAATGATCAGGCCTGAAGATGACTCGATCAACCCAACCATCATCGAAAAGTACAACAGAGTCATCATATGATGAATGATAATTCTATCATTCAGAAAAAATACCAGATGGATGGTGCCTACAGTGTCAATCAAAAATAATGAACCCATGATCATTCACTTTAATAGGAGGCTATGATCTAGTTATCCACAAAACTAGCTCATTTTATAGATCTAATAATTTATAAGATTTGATAATTAGTTTCAAGAAGAGATCAATTAGTGAAACACAATCTCCCACTGACTTTACCAAGTCATTGAATTGGATTAAGGTCATGCTGATTGAACTAGCACTTAGATCAATCACACTAATTAACATTAATGGCATGGGTCAACTAGAATCACTTAGCGGTCCATTCAAGATATAATTCATCAAATTAGATAGATAAGTGAGATCGATAGGAGGGTTTGCTAAGATTGCCTTAGACACTATCAAAATGGCCAGGTAAGTTGCTTCCAATTAGAAACCATCGATCGAAATATCAAACTTACCTTAGACACCAATTGGTTAATTAATTTTGATTTGACCAACCTAATGATTCAGATTCAACCACTGAGCCACAATCAAGATCCATTTGATCTAAACAAAAATATGAACTTGACCATCTACAACTATTGTATTGATTCTAAAGAAATTCTGATTTAATCTAATTTAATATTTGATTAGATTTAATCAATTTTTTTAGTTAGTCTATTAACTCTTTGATTCTAACTTTAGATTTAATCCAATTAAAAGGATCTGATTTGAGCTAACCCATGCTCTCATATTTTATGCGAAAGATATTAGTCTTTAATTCACAATTCTAGATCTAATCAATTCTATATTTAATTCTTAATTAAGTTCAGCATCAACATGGGTTTAGATTATGGTTTGAAATAATTTTAATATTTTATTTTATAAATAATTTATAATAAATTTTATGTAAATTTTTTTTTTATTTTAAAACTAAATCAACTCAATCAATATTGAGCCAGCTACATATCGAGGTTAGGTCGATTCAGTTCAAAATTGGATCGGTTCATTAATTGTGCAAGCATGATTCAAGAAATTTCAGATTTTAAAATTTTAACATAACACTAAAATAAAATCAATCATAATACTTTTAGATCATATCTAAAACTTTTATGATTCAAAATTTTATTTTATTATAATTAAAATAATTTTAATCTTATAGATTAGATGTCTTATTTTTCATACAACTTTGTATCACAAACAACAAACCTAAGATTTCAAGATCTAAGATTTTGCAAAAAAATAAGTTCTTCTTTTCATATTTTTCTTCATGGGATCTAATCACATGGCATCCCTACACATCATAAAAGTATCCCATCGAATGGAAAGAGAGGGCCTTTAAACCCTTCTTACCCTTATGACCGAACGGTCTAGTGATCAACCCAATCCAAGTACTTACTAATCAGATCATCAAATCTAATCACATATCATATATGTATGAATTTAAATCTAATCTAAATTATATCAGATCTGATTACAATCTGATATGATCACGATGTTGTCATTAGAAACTGTGATTATCAATCTAATTCTGACTTCAATAAAAATTAAAAACATGTAAAAAGTAGCGAGTCAGATTGAATCCACAAAGAAGATAGAATTTTGATTTGAAATCTTTGATTTTATAAAAAAATAAAATTTTGAAGAAAGCAATTGAAGTCAAAAAATAAAAATTAAAAGTATAAAAAAAATAAATCGGATACTAAGATCTACTATTTAGATCCTAGCATCTACTTACAATAAAAATAAATAATAAAAATTTAAAAAGTATAAAATAAATTAGTACTAAGATCTACTAACTAGATCCTAGCATCTACTTGCAAAAAATAAAAGATAAAAATTTAAAGTATAATAAAATAAAATTTGCATTAATTGAAATTGAAATTCAAGTATAGAGAATTTAAAAAATAATAATAAAAAAATAAAAATAAACTGTAATAAAGATCTGAAGTTGATTAGCCCAGTCTTGTCAGAAGATGGTTGATGACCTCTCCTTCTTTCATCATACTCCGTAGAGCAAACCGACTTTTCTCCTTCTTCTCCTTGGATCCCTAAAGCTCTAATATTTTTTTCTATTTTTTTCCTAACTTTTCACTCAATTTTTTTGCTCCCAAGACTTATTCCTGGACCTCCTATTTATAGATGAATTTTTTACTTTTTTTGATAGAAAAAAGAGTTCTAAAACTCTTAGAAAATATATTTTATCTGTAAAAATTTTTCTGGCCATCGGATCAGCTTTGGACGCTCAGATCGCTCCAAAAATCAAGGTTAACTCCTTATCAAGGTCGGATTCAACCACAGCCATTGATCTGGGTTCGGATTTATTCTGGATCATCGGATCATGCAGTTTAACTCCTTATTAAAGTTTGAAATGATGCTGGCCATTCGATCGCATGATGGATTGAGTTTCAACCGTCGAATTGTGCAAAAGCTTACTCTTATCAACCGATAACTAACAGCAATCGTTGGATCTGAGTCGGGATGATTGTGGACCGTTGGATCACACAAAATCATCTCAACCCACCGTGAGCCGCACCTGTGGATTATGTATTATTTCTGATGGACCGCACCCTGACTTTGTGGATCGAGCGGCCGTCCATCATGCATCGAAGGCTATAAAAATTATTTTTAAAGGTATTTTGGCTTGATTTTTGCTTTATTTTTATCTAAAAAATAAGAAAAAAATATGTATTAAATTTTTAAAATTTTTTTATTATTTTAATACTTAAATTATTAATTAAATCAATATCTATTTTTCATAAATATGCTCTAACTTTATATTTTCTTTAAATTATTTATTTTTATAAGAAAATTTAAGTTTTTCATGAAATTAAGTTTTTAAGAAGATGTTAGCACCATAAATTATCAAAAATTCTTAAAATAAATATAAAAATATGCCACTTATCATACTCTCTAACTTAACTTTGCTCATCCTCGAGTAAAGAAAGAATTTAGAATTAAGTATCATTTAACTTAAAATTTTGAATTTCATTAAATAATTTTTAAAAGGGCCACTGATATTCAATAGAGCGTGAGTGAGGTATGCCATTGGAGTATTAATACTAATCAATGTGAGAGTTAAGCTAAGAATACTAAATCTTTTTTGAACTTTTTCTAAATTATTCCTACCTTTATCTTCAAATCATTAACCTTCATATGGACAAGTATATTATTACTTCCATCCTTCATTTATTATAAAAAAGATATCTTCATATTGCCCACTTTTTGACATGAACCACAACGTTTATTTAGGCGAAGGGGCCTAGTTACTCGGTGAGAAACTAATATTTAGATTTTTTTTTTTAATATTGTATCGCTATTGAGTGTCTTAACCCCTTAAGCTTTCTATTCGACCTATGTAGTGAGTTTTCAGCCAGTGACTCCTGAACCAGACAGCTTTAGGGCACTAGATATAGAATATCCCTCAGACCTACTTGCTCGAATCAAATAAGCTACGAGTTAAAACTAGCTTTACAATAAAGCTTCTTTACCTTTCATACTTTTTGACGTGAAACTCAATGCTTGCTTAGGCAAAAAGATCCGGTTACTCAGTATGAAGTACTTGAAAACTCTCTTTATATATATATATATATATATGAAGAAACGTATAGTTACCCTACATAAGTCCATAAGAAGTAAACTCTTCTTTGATACTGGTAGAAAAATTTAAAAATGCTCAAAGAAAACTATTTAAGTTCTAAACTTAACTCTTTATTGAGTTTCTTAATACTTGATTCCTCAATATGTCACAAATTCTCTAATCTGTGCATCAATTTTTTTTAAAAAATATTCAATTTAATTCAATTCTTAAGTATAATCAAGTACTTAAATACTAAATACTAACTTACTCGAGGATTTAAAAATTTAAATTTTTTTATTATTCTCTCCTCCCTAACTTAATCGATATTATCCTCAATGGAGTGGGAAAAATGAAGGGTGCATGCAAAGAAAAAAAAAAGAAGAGATGTCACCTGATCCAAAAATCTTTTTCAAAATTGATTCTCCCCCCAACTTGGTCAAGATTGTTTTCAAATCCCTACAAAAGACTCTAAGTAAGACTCGATTAACTTAAATAAAATATGAAAAATAATAAAAAGCAAAAGTTAAAAATTAAAAATTAAAAATTAAAAATTGAGTTACCTCTCAGGAAGCACTAAGTTTACTATCTTCAGCCAGATCATACTAATTCTCTCACCTACCCCATGTCAAATATTAGATTGATAAATTCTAATAGTTTTGGATTGCCAATCTCAGGAAGATGGCCTATAATAAATTTAATATTTTATGATCAATCTTCAGAACATATTGCACATCCCTGTTCTTAATTATAGTAAGATAATTCACAAACCCATTCAAAGACCCTTGTTTATTGAGAATTTCTCCTATTTGTTCTTCTAAAATGCTCATGAATTGAATTTTTGGGTTAGGAGTTGAGTTTGAAGTAATGGGTGCTGAAAGGGTGTTAGTTGATTCTAAACATGTGTACTCAAGTGTAATCAAAGATGACTTCAGTTCTGGAGGAGGTGATGATTCTAGAGTGAAAGAACCAGCTTCTAGAGCTGAAGGAAACAAGACTTTTGATGAATATATCTCGGGTAACTCATACGCTCTCTTCTTTTTTTTGTCCTTTTCACTCAGATCAATAATAATTTTGAGCTCAAGTTCTTCTATTAGGTTAGCCTCAGTATTAATCTCCTCTTCTAAATTCACACTTTGGCTAACATCAGTACTAGCCTCACTCACTTGGACTTGATATGGGTCCTTAAGAATTTTATCATTTTTAAGCTCAAAGATTACTTTATCATTTTCAAATTGAGAATTCTTAGGTGGGACATTGGATTGATGACTAGGTCCAGGTGGTTGGTGGATGGGTGGATTGTTTTCAAAATTCGATATTTATTGGCTCGATAATTGACCTAGTTCTCTCCTCATAGAAGATTCAGCTAATTGACTTATTTATACTTCTAACCTGGTGAGAAATTACTGTTGGGTCATAATCATTTGTTGAAGTTGGCTAAACCTATCGTCGGCTAAATTGGTTTGTTGAGGAGGTGGATATAACGACTGATTGTAATAAGATGACTGGATAGGCTGAGTAGGTTGACCTCTATTATAAGCATAATTTTGGTATCGGGGCCTATTCTGAAAGTTCTACACAGAAAAAATTTGGATCTTAGCCTGAGTCTGTTGGAGTCTTGAAGAAAAATTAAGGTGGTTCCTTCAATCTTGGTTATATGCATTTAAGAATGGGTCATTGATAGAATTGGAGTAACCTTGAGCAGCTTGAACTTGTTCTTGGATGAAAGATGGAAACTGTACAGCTGTAGGATATTCACTCACATGATGGGATGGGCTAGTACAGATAGTATAAATTTTTTGATAATTGGGAGGTGGTATGTACTGCGCAGGAGATTGTTGACCTAGAGCTAGGTATTTATCTATAAGAAGGTCGACTTTATCTAATTTTTAGGCTAGCAGGTTCAAATTGGCCTCAGAACTAGAGTTAGAATATTTGATCCCATAGAATGATGGGATCATCAATGGGTTAGAGGTGGAAGGAATAAAATATTCCTTCATCTGTCTAAATAGTTCTTAGAATTTCTAGCCATTTGATTATTACGTGTAACATGGATCAGCCGTTTAATTTCATAATTAGGTTCAACTAGGTCAAAATAAAAAAATTATACCATGCATGTACCAGTGCAAACCCTAATATGTCATTGAGTTTTTTTTAAAAAAAAAGGAGAAAGAAAAGAGAAGAGAAAGAAAGAGAGAAGTTCTAAAGGTGAGATCCTTAAGAAAAATCTAGACCTAAAGACGAAAGATGAGAAGAATTAGTTGTGGTTAAGTGTTAATTGCAATCAAGTTAGCAAGCAATTAAACTTAGACATCGATGAGTTTTTTAGACCTAACAGTTTGATATAGAGTGGCTTAGCCTAAATACAAATTGGGTTTGTCCTCACTTCCTTTAACTAGCCAGATAAGAGGTGGGGTCGTGGGGGTCCCCCCGTTGCTTGCCTTAGACACCAATTGAATTGGCCAGATAAGCTAACGGAACTAATTAAATAACCACAAGTCCACTTAGGTTGAGCCTTTGTAACCTCTAGCCTTAGACACCAGTTTCAGGGATGAGTCTGAACTTACTTTGCACTTTACCAAAATACTCAAACTGAACTCAATTGATCCTAGGGTCCAATGTCTACTTGATTTTAGTTAGGTTTGGGTTAATACGGGATGCTGGTTGGTTATTTTTGGATTAAGAAAGGATAATGAAATCTTCACCTTATCTTGTTATAGGTACTATCCTTAAATTGATTTAAGATGAATATGCACAACCAATTTCAAACAAGGAGGTTCTATGCAACTAAATTAGATGCATGAAATTAATCAAATTTGAAAGCTTACCTTATCTCCAGCGATCACCAAAAAAAATTCTAAGATGATGAATACTTTTAACAATTAAGTTTCTACTCTTGTCATGCAATTTTTATTAAATTTATATGGATAAATTTTAGGTTAATTTAAAAAAAATAGTAATTAATAAAAAAATAGTTAGGGTTAGGGTTAGGATTGATCTCACCAAGCAAAATTGAAAGCTTTCTATCTTTTTTTTTTATAAAAAGATTAAAAAAAAAGTTAGTAAGCTATATTCACAAGAAATCAAAGAAATCAAATATTAAAATTGGTACCTTCTCCGACGACGACGTCAAAAATTGATTTAGTCTCCGGCAATGGCACCAAAAAAATTGATATAATCGCGATGTTGTCGTTAGGACACTGTGATTATCAATCTAATTTTGACTTCAATAAAAATTAAAAATATGTAGAAAGTAGCGAGTCAGATCGAATCCACAAAGAAGGCAAGATTTTGATTTGAAATCTTTTATTTTATAAACAAATAAAATTTTGAAGAAAGTAATTTAAGTCAGAAAATAAAAATTAAAAGTGTGAAAAAATAAATTAGGTACTAAGATCTACTATTTAGATCCTAGCATCTACTTACAATAAAAATAAATAATAAAAATTTAAAAAGTATAAAATAAATTGGTACTAAGATCTACTAACTAGATCTTAGCATCTACTTACAAAATATAAAAGACAAAAATTTAAAGTGCAATAAAATAAAATTTTCATTAATTAAAATTAAAATTTAAGTACAGAGAATTTAAAAAGAATAATAAAAAAATAAAAATAAATTGTAACAAAGATCTGAAGTTGATTAGCCCAGCCTCGTCGGAAAGATGGTTGATGACCTCTCCTTCTTCCATCATATTCCGTAGAGCAAACCAACTTTTTTCCTTCTTCTCCTTGGGTCCCTAAAGCTCTAATATTTTTTTCTCTATTTTTTTCCTAACTTTCCACTCAATTTTTTTGCTCCCAAGACTTATTCTCAGACCCTCAATTTATAGGTAAATTTTTTATCTTTTTTTAATAAAAAAAAGAGTCCTAAAATCCTTAGAAAATATATTTTATCCGTAGAAATTTTTTTGGCCATCGGATCGACTTTGGACTGCTCAGATCACTTAAAAAATCAACGTTAATCTCCTTATCAGGGTCGGATTCAACCACAGCCATTCAATCTGGATTCGAATTTATTTTGGACCATCGGATCATGCAGTTTAACTCCTTATCAAAGTTAGAAATGATGCTGGCCGTCCGATCGCATGATGGATTGAGTTTCGACCGTTGGATCATTCAAAAGCTTCCTCTTATCAACTGATAACGAACAACAGTCATTGAATCTGAGTCGGGATGATTGTGGACCGTTGGATCATACAAAATCGTCTTAACCCATTGTGAGCCGTGCCTGTGGATCATGTATTATTTTTAGTGGACCGCGCCCTGACTCTGTGAACCGAGCGATCAGTCCACCATGCATCGAAGGCTATAAAAAATTATTTTTTAGGATATTTTGACTTGATTTTTGCTCTAATTTTTGCCTGAAAAATAAGAAAAAATATGTATTAAATTTTTCAAAAATTTTCATTATTTTGGTACTTAAATTGTTCAATTAATTAACATCTATTTTTCATAAATATGTTCTAATTTTATATTTTTTCTAAAATTATTTATTTTTACAGGAAAATTTAATTTTTTCATGAAATTAGGTTTTTAAGAAGATATTAGCACCATAAATTATCAAAATTTTTAAAATAAATATAAAAATATGTCACTTATCATAATCTTAGATCACATCTAAATCAAATTATAAATATCATATACATGATATAAAATCAAATTTTATCAAGGATCAGCACAAACTAGGACAACCTTTTCACTATAAGGGATAAACCCTACAGCAGAACAATCTTATGTCAGCTTGTGCAATCAATCATTAATTAAATTTAGATCTAAATATCATATATCAGATCTAAATAAAATTAAATTTTAAAATTAATATGCATATAAATCATGTCATAATGAATCTAGGCTCTGATACCACTGTTGAGACGCGTAGGCGATTTCATACATGTATTTTAAAATTTTTTTAAAAAAATTACAGTAGAAGATCATTAGATTAATTAAAATAATCTAACATACATATGATCTAATCATCAAATCAATCTATTCTAGGATCTATGATATAATATATTGCATATAAAATCTGAAAAATACTGAGGATAAAATCAATATACATGCATGTGAGCAGTAGATCATATCTACTTCCAACTGAGTTTAGAACTCAATATCTAAGTACGGGTTGATGATCTTTGCTACTAAAAGATATGATAGAGAGGATCCTTGCTAGTTGCTCACAGCTACACATGCATTCGATCTTTACAAAAAAATTCACTCGAAGTCTCAATCTGATCGATCTTCTTGGGAGTGCTAGCTCGCACAAAAACTTTCTTCTTGGCTGATCTGGATTCTTTCTTCAAATCTCTAAAACCTTTCTAAAGATTGAAGATAAATTTCTAGAGGAGATAAAAGATAAAAGAAAGATGGAGAAGAAAATAATTTTTTTCTAATTTATTCTCTCTTCCCAAATCTTTAGAACCAAAAACTTGAAATTCAGATTTTTACGCACACCCCAAGAAAGAGGATCCTCCTTAATTTTCACACCATAAACTATGTCGAAACTTTTCTCACATGAAGATCTCTTACACGCACAAAAGAAACCACAAAAGTCCCTTTTATAGACATATAAGGAGGTGGGATGAAGACTCCTAGTGATCCTGGACTCTTACAGAATTCTGCCTTCCTTCACAATTTCACATCCTAAAATATGCTAAAAAGATATGGGATGCCCCTTTTCATTTTTTTTTTATGATAAATCAATTCTCCAACTGATCTTTCATAAAACTATCCTCAAAATATCATACATATAAGGAGAAAAAAATTTATTGGCATAGAGAGGTTGATCTGGATGAGAACAGATTCTTCTGATAAAGAATATTTTGAAATCCAATTACAGAACCTTTCTTTTATCAAAATCAAATCAGATTTAGACATGAGATAGAAAAGGAAAAGAACTCTTTAGTCTAAAAAAATCTCACATAAAATAATTTTTTGCTTGGAGATATATGTCATGCAAACTGGATTGGTGCAAGGGAGAAGAGTCCTATTCCAATAAGGACTCTTAATTTTCTTATTTGGATCCAAATAAAATCACATCTGGTTTAGCCCAAATAAAATATATAAAATTTAATCTAATTAAGTTTATAAATTTTTAATCAAATTTTAATTAAATTAAAAATTAATTGAATCAAAGTCTTAATCAAATCAGGGATAATTCTCCCTTAGCAATTAAATTATCTCATAACCTAATCGGGTCGAACCTAATTAAATCAAATTCAATTAAATTTTATTTAATCTTCTTTGCTCAATCAGATTGAGTTAATTAGTAATTTAATTATTAATTAATTTTTTATTAATTTATTAATACTTAATGAATTAATTTACTATAACTTCTGCATAAGGTTTACCATCAATCGAATTGACGATTAAGCCTTTGAATGATTCTCAATCGTTGATCAGCCACACGATTAATCAGAAACTTCTTTTGAGTATGACCCTATTTGTTCGAATCTAAATCGATAGTATAAAAATATCTTTCTGAACCAATCGATGTAACCATCTAGCAATGATGATCCAATGTCCGAATAGATCGAATGAAGACGAAGCAACATTCAAGAACCTATTGACATATGGTTACCGCATAATTTATCCTTTAGACCCTAATACTCGAGGACAACCTAAAATTTAACTGTCAATCCTAGATAAGTCATCCATATTGTATTTTAACATTTTTTAAATCCATCATATGGATTATCTGAGCTCAGATTTTGCTAAATTGAAATATAGTGATGCATATCTCCCACTAATTCGGAGGGGTCAATCCTATCTTGACTCATGCACTGATTTAACAAGCACTTGACTATACTCAAAAATCTTCCATCACTGAATTAGAAACTCAATTAGTCCAACATTAAAGTATAATGAATTGCTTGTAAGTCATCATGGTGATCTTAGGTCGGAGGGACATTTATACCCATACCCTTCGCGAGCTATCCTTGACAGCAGAGTGGTCCACAATTGGTCACTTTCAGTGATGATGCACTCCTACATCTCACCTACATGCCATATCAATATCTCCATATCATTTGGTTATGAGGATAACTAATGCATATGGCACACAACGATCTACACTTGATATCGCTATCATCCAGTAATAGCATATCGTTTGGTCGCAAATCAGTTTAAGAACTACATGATAAATTCTCCTTTATCGATCAAAATAGTCTCAAAGACTTCATCACAATATAGGAGTTCGTTAGAAGATATAACTTTATGATGAAAAATATCAAATAATTTTTATTATTGATTAATTTATATATATTTATAATCAGCGCAATCATCCAACGATTGATTTTAGGATATAATTTTCAATATCTACTCGCCTATAGGTGAGTGAAGTAAAAGCATCATGGGCTGTGACGATCACCTCCGATTTCAATATGATGCCCCTACTCATCCACAGGTGAGTGAAGCAAGAGCATCATCATCCATGAGGATCATCTTCAACTTTAGTCTGATGCCTCTACTCATCCATACGTGAGTGAAATAAGAGCATCATCGACCACAAGAATCATCTCCAATTTTGGTCTGATACCCCTACTCATCTGTAGGTGAGTGAAGTAAAAGCATTGTCGATCGTGAGAACCATATCCGACTTCAATTAGATGCTCCTACTCGCTCATACATGAGTGAAGTGAAAGCATCATGGAGTATGAGGATCGTCTCCGATTTAGGTGTGATGCCCCTACTCGATGTTGAAAGGGGAAGGGAAACAATTTCCTCCGAGAAGCGCAAGTTGCATCTAAAAATTTTTTAATATTCTACTTATTTAAAGATCAAATTCTTATCTGAAATGCAACAGAACCAGAGATCAAATCTCAAATTATCTGATATAAACCTTCATGGAGGCCTGGATGTGCAGACCTTCTACTTCACATGCACGTCAGATGCCACAGAAAACAGGATGAACTCTAATTTATTGGCTTCGCAACTCAATAAATTAAAGGATGAGATGTGCTGATGTGACACCTCACATCAGTAAGTGGGACACCCAAAGAGACTCCACGCCCAAAGGAAGAGGGGCGGCAATAAGGGAAGAGAGAAGATAGGACCTCTCTCTCTTCTCACACCTCTCTCTCTCTTTTTCTCTTCTCTCAATCTGATTTATTTGCTATTGCTATATTATTCTCATCCATAGGTAGAGACCCTCTTTATTTATAGATGATTCTCATGATTCAATGAGATTAGGACTCTTAATTCAAATCTGATTTGAATTGATCCAATACTCATGAAAGAAGGACTCCTATATGAGATATAATTGTCATCACATATGATAATCAACTTGCACCCAATCCCCCACCCATTTGAGACTCCCCAAATAAGCATCAAATCAGGTTTTGGTCATGCTTCATGAGGGGGTATTCTCAGTGCAAGTTGGAACACACATATCTCATCCAAAACAGGTCCGATTCGAATCCAATTCGAAGCTAGTTCGAAATAATTTTGAAGGACTGTCAATCCCAAATACTTTAGGACTGTTGTACCAAGTCTAACTTAAATTTTAGACCCATTTAAGTTCAATTAATTTAGATCTAATCTGAAATTAATTAGTACTTAAATTTAATCTTTCATATATTCGATGAATCATAGATCAGAAACTATTCATCTCCGAGATCGAACCTGAACCTCATGTGTAGTGCTAGCTAGACATAGTCAACTCTTCAATCCTATTTGATCCATAACTTAATTCTCAATCAAGTCAGCTTATATGTTCAATCAAGTCAAGTACTTTGAAATTAGATATATAAAAATAGATCAATTTCTGTCTACTTTATCTGACTTGTGTACGTGATATTTTCATAGGTTCAAACACTAAGTCGATAGTACAGAAACAATTTCTGTACTAATCAAGATACCATCTAGCAATAGTTTTCGATGTGCAGATAGGTCGAATTATCACAAAAGAATATTCCAAAATCCATACATATGGTTATCGCGTAATTCATCCTTTTGACCCTGGATACTCTAGGATGGTCTCAGGTTAACTGTCAACCGAGATTGCTTCATCCGCATTGTATTTCAACCTTTCAAATCCATCTCATGGATTACCCTGGCCAAGACTTTACTAAATTAAATACAGCGATACATCAACTTCAGTAATCTGGAGGGGTCAATCCCATCTTGATCCACACACAGACTTCGTAAGTACTTGATTGTACCCAGTAACCTTCTGTCACTGCATTAGAAATCCAGGTAGTCCGGCACCAAAGCACAATGAGTTACTTACAAGTCACTATGGAGATCTCAGATCTGAAGGACACTTATACTCATGTATTTTACGAGCAGCTCTTGACAGCAGAACACTCAGCAGGTGAGTCACTTGTTCAGTGACGAGTACCCCTACATCTCACCTGTATGCCATACCAGTATCACCACACTTCTTGGTTAAGAAGACAACCAACCCATTTGGTACACAATGACCTCCACTCAATAAATGTCATTGTCCCGTAATAACGTATCATTTGATCACGAACATGTTTAAGAACTATACGATAAATTCTCTCTTTATCGTACACTAGTATAGTTTTAGAGACTTCATCACAGTACAAGAGTTCAAAGAAGATGTCACTTTGTGATGAAAAATGTCAGAATAACTATTATTCAATTAATCAATAATTATATACAAGGATGAACTCAATCATCATACGATTGGTTTTAGGACACAATTTCCAACAACTCCCACTTGGACTAAAGCCAATCAGGCAGTATCTTATATCCATCTTCCATTTGAAGTTATCAAACTCTTTGATCCTGAGAGCTTTAGTGAAGCGGTCGGCTAGGTTCTCCTTTCTATCGATCTTCTAAAGCTCGATGTCACCTCAGTTCACGATCTCTCGCACCAGGTGAGAGCGGTGCAGAACATGTTGCAGCATCCGATACAGCAATGTATTCTGCTTTGCATACAGAATCGATCACAGTATGTGCTTGAAATTTTTTCAATAAACAGCTCCTCCATTCAAGATAAATACGTAGTCCGACATGCTTCTGCTGTTATCACAATCTAACTAAAAATTAGAATCAGTATATCCCATAAGTTTCAGATCAGAGTCTCCATAGATAAGCCATTGGTCTTTAGTATTTCTCAAATACTTAAGAATTGCTTTCACAATCTTCCAATGCTTCTCATTCGGATCTGACTGGTACCTACTCACACCCCTACTGAATAGGTCACATCCAGCCTCGTATATGTCATAGCATACATGATAGATCCCACTACCGAAGCATATGGTATTCTACTCATGCACTTTCTTTCCTCAGGAGTTGTCGAACAATCCTTTTTGGAAAGAGTAATTCCATAGCCTATTGAAAGATAGCCTTTCTTAGAATTATCCATATTGAACCGCTTCAATAAGACATCATTGTACATATATTAGGACAATCCAAGCAACCTTCTAGATCTATCCCTATAGATCTTCATCCCTAGGATGTAGGATGCTTCTCCCAAGTCTTTTATAGAGAATTATGATGATAACCACAGCTTCACACTCTGCAAAGCGAGATGTCATTTTCTAGTAACAGTATGTCATCCATATATAGCACAAGAGAAATGATCACAGAATCAGAAACCCACTTATAGATGCAAGGCTCTTCTCCGTTCCTAATGAAGCCATACGTTTTAATCACCTTATCAAAATGCATGTTCTAACTCCTCAATGCTTGCTTAAGTCCATAAATAGACCTTTTCAGCTTGCACACTTTCGACTCGTCTGTGAATGTGAATCCTTCAGGTTGTATCATATACACTTCTTCTTCCAGCTCTCCATTAAGAAAAGCGATTTTGACATCCATCTGTCAGATCTCATAATCTAAGTATGCAGCGATGGCAAGCATAATCTGGATGGACTTGAGCATTGCCACAGGAAAGAACATCTCATCATAGTCAATACCATAATGCTGACGGTAATCCTTGGCAACTAAACAGGCTTTATAGGTCTCTACCTTCCCGTCCACTCCTCTTTTTCTCTTGAAAATTTATTTACATCCTATAAATTTTATCCCTTCAAGTGGATCAACTAGTGTCCATACACTATTGATCTCCATGGACTCCATCTCGGACTTCATGGTCTCAAGCCATTTTTGAGAGTCAAGCCTTTGCATGGCCTCCATATAGGTGATCGAATCCTTATAGTTCTCATCAAGTTCAATGGGATCACCGTCTCAGACCAAAAAATCATGATATCTGTCTGACTGATACGGTACTCTATCGGATCTTCTTAATGGTGCCTCTATCCGCTCCAGATTTGATTCACTAATCGAATCCAATTATGTATGTGTCATTTCTTCACCTCATAAACTTCATCAAGTTTAATTTTACAGGCATTAGCTCCTTCACCAAGAAACTCTTTGCTAAAAAGACTGTCCGACTGCTGATAAACACCTTTTGTTCTGCAGTGAGGTAGAAGTAGTATCCTTTAATTTTCTTTGCATACTCTACAATCAAGCATCTATCAGACTTCAGTCCAAGCTTATCTGTCTTTAAACGCTTGACATAAGCTGGACACCCCAAACTCTAAGATGTGAGAGTACTGGCTTACGTCCAGTCCATATCTCATATAAAATTTTATCGACAGACTTGCTGGGCACCTTATTCAAAATATAGCAGGCAGTCTCTAGAGCATATCCCCAAAAGAAGATTGACAGATTGGAAAAGCCCATTATGGCCCGAACCATGTCTAACAAGATTCGATTCCTCCTTTCAGACACACCATTATGTTGTGGTATTCCAGGAGGGGTCCATTGTGAAACAATCTCATTCTCTTCCAGATATGTTAGGAACTCACTGGTGAGGTATTCACCTCCTCGATCTGATCGAAGGATATTAATACTCTTTTCAGTTTGTTTCTCTACTTCAGCATGGAATCGTTTGAATATTTCAAATGATTCTAACTTACGCTTCATAAGATAGACATACCCATACCTCGATAAGTCATCTGTAAACGTAATGAAGTAGTAATATCCTCCTTTGGCACTTATGTTCGTAGGCCTGCATACATCAGTATGTATTAGACCTAGGATATTGTTGGCTCTCTCACTTTTTTCTTTAAAAGGTGACTTAGTCATCTTACCAAGTAGACAGAACTCAGATGTACGCAATGATTTACAATCATCTATCTCAAGGACACGTTCCTTGATCAACCAGTTAATCCTATTCTTGTTCACATGACCAAGCCTACAATGCCAAAGGTAAGATTCACTGACATTATATATTTTGGAGCATTCACTAGGTGTGTACATTACATTAACAGATCGTGATATTGTGTATATGCCATATTTCAATTCTCCACGCATAATTGTAATATCATTCATAATGATATCACAAAAATCATCCTTTATTATAAACTTGTAATCAAGTTTGGCCAAAAGGCCTACAGAGATGATATTCATCATAAAGAAGGGACAATAATGACAATCATCCAACATGATACTACTGGACTCGAGGACAAGCTACAAAGTTTCCAAAATCAGAACTGGAACAAGGCTTCCATCTTCGACATTAAGGAACCGCTCACCCTCTCAAAATTTTTTACTTACCTGTAGTCTCTGCAATGAATTGCATATATTAATAGGACTTCGATATCCAATACCCAGGTAGTATTATCACAAATAAAGAAATTACAATGTGTTATCATATAAATACCTTGTGAAGCAACCACTTGCCTCTTTCTCTTGTTCTTAGGCCTGTTTGGGTCAAGGGTGGCTATATAAACAGGATAATTTCTTTTTCAATGATCCAGCTTCTTATAGAAGAAGCACTCTGCCTGACTCTTATCAATTTTTGATATTTTGCTCTGCTTAGGATCGGCGGCACGGGCACCTTTCTCTTTTCTCTCCTAGAGGATCGATGTCTTGCAGATGAACCTCCGACTAAATTCACTGGCTATTTCTGGAGCTGGCGATTCTTCTCAAAAGTCTGCAGTGACTCTAGCAAACCATGGTAGTTTACCGTAGGCTTCATCATTTTATAATGACTGAGAAACAATAGGTAGGATTTCAGTAGCGAATTAAAGATAGCATCCTTGTCTAACTGTTCATATAATAAAAAGTCAAGTTTGTTAAGGCATTCAATTTGCTCAATCATGTATAATATATGATCGGTGACTGAAGCCCCTCTCGTATACGGGCATTGAATACTATGCAAGAGGTTTTATGTCTCTTCGCATCCTCAGAGGTGCCGAAGGACTCATTCAATATTTAAATCATCTCCTCAGGCTGCGCACCCTCAAACTTACAACTAAGTTCGTCGTTCATAGCTGCCCTCATCATGCAATGCACAGTCGTGTGGTCATGAGCCACTTCATGTAAATATCTCTCACAACATGAGGAGCATTGGCTGCAAGTTCTTCAAGTGATTGATCTGTAAGGACATATAAAATTCTTTTATGCTCCAACACGATCTTCAACTTTCAATACCAGCTATCGAAATTGGGTCTGATGAGCTTGTCGCTATCCAACAGCGAACGGAGGGATAGCGTATTAGCCATAACTGAAAGGAAAAAATATTAGTCTATTAGTATATGAATTATTTTTAATCCTAAAGATATGGACTTTAGTCTAAAGGTTCTCCTACTATTTTTAACGAATTGATAGCCTCTACCTCCAACTCGAAGAATTACATTAATTCTTTAATGGGTACTAGAATCCACACAGACTACATTCGAGTCTGAGTGTGGCTCGACCAACCCTAGTGCATCCATGGGTAGATTCATAACCAATTGTTTCTTCAAATAATTTTTAGTAATGGGTTCTACCCCAGGTGTTCCTTCAGCAGGCGTGTGGCGCCTCCACTGAAAATCTTGGTTAGGTCCAACCATTAACATAACACACCAAGTGCATCCAACAAACAGATGTCCAGATCCGAGTGTGGCTCGACCAATCTGAGCATTGATCTGAAGGTATATCATGATGGTCATATAATAAATGATAATTCTAATATGTAATAGACATCAGGCGTGTGGCACCTCCAATGTCTATTTGGAATATTGGACTCATGATCACATACCTTAATGGGAGGCAATGACCAAGTTATCTCATAACTTTATCATTTTATGGACTTAATAATTTAGAAATTTTGATTTAATTGATCTGAGAATAAGAGAAGAAGTCAACCTGCAAGCTACAAATCCTATCACTGACTATATCAAGTCATGTAAAGGATTAAGCACAAGCTGGTCTAAAGATACCTAAATCAGTCACACTGATTTACCTTAATGGTATGGATTTGTACAAATAGACTAGTGATCTAATCAAAATATAATCTATCATGTTGGCTAGGTAAGTGAGATCAGCGAGAGGGATCTGCCCTTAACTCACCATAGACGTATCTAGGTGAATAGCTCTCAATTAAAAACTACTTGATCGAATCTACCAAACTTATCTTAGATACCAACTGGTTAATTAGTTTTGATTGGGTACACCAGAAGATTCGAGCTCAACCATGGAGCCATGATCATGGTCTATTTATTAGAGTAAAATACATAGACTTGATCAAACTTCAACTATTGAGATTGATTTAGAGAAATACTAACCTAATCTAATTCAACACTTGATAGATTTAATCAATTTCTCTACTTGATCCATATGTGTTTCTAACCCTAGGTCTAACCCATTAGAAGGACCTGATTCATACTAACTCTTTGCCCATCATATTATGTAGTGTCTTAATGATCTTCAATTCTCAAATCTAGATTATTCAAACTTAATTCAAAATTAAGTATGTAAAATGTATGTTTCAGTTTGTAGAACTATTCTACAAAGGTTTCAGGTAAAGCATACCATATGTTTCAATATATGAAAATAATTTTCATAACATGTTTAACAATTAAACATACATAGGTATGATCTAAACTTTATCCATACATCTCATGTATCATGACAATTTTTAGATCAATATCAATTACATTATATGTAACATGTAATTCAGATATAAAATAATTTTATATCTAAATTTTATCCTATTGTAATGAATCATAAATTACTTTAGATCTAATTAAATATATTTATGATCAAAATAATACATAAAAATTTGTTTGCTTTTTTTTTTATGAAACTAGATCACAACGACACCCCTACACGTCATAAGAAAATCTATCGAATGGGCAAAAGAGAGATTAATCTCTTCAATCTCTTATGACTGGATGGTCTGGTGATCTCATTAATCCAAGTACTAGGCTACTAAGATTTAAAATCTAATTTCATATATAATTACATCAACATGTAATTATTGACAAAACTATTTTGTGTTATGAACATATCTTTGATCTTATCAATTATGTTCTTCATCTAATCCAATTAGATTTGATGCATCATATACATCATATCAAATCTAAAATATATTTTATACTAATTATAAAATACTAATTTTAAATTTGATATCAAATAAAAATTAATTAGATACAAATATGAATACATAAGGAATTAATTTCTGATAAAATTAGTTTTCGTGCAGTGCTAAATTATGATAGGATTCAGATCTAAATATCCATCAAAATGATCTAATTTAAATCTGAAATAAATCTTACTTCATAAAAAAATAATAATATTAATTTTTTTTAAAATAAATTTAAAATAAATTTTAATTCATATTATATTTTCATAAAAAATTCAGCAACAGCAGAATTCTGTTATAACAGATTTATAACAACCTCAACCAACCATTGATTAGGCACCTCTAATCCAATCAAAATCAGATCAAAAATTTTATATAAATAGATTTTAATGAGATTTAATATTTTATAAAAAATCTTAATTATATATCATATAAATAATCTTAAAAAATTTTATTTTGCATATATATATTTCAGACCTGCTCTGATACCAATTGAAAGGGGAAGGAAAATAATTTCCTCCGGGATGCCCAGTTGCATCTAAAAATTTTTTAATATTCTACTTATTTAAAGATCAAATATTTACTTGAAATATAGTAAAATCAGGGATCAAATCTCAAATTATCTGATATAAATCTTCACGGAGGTCTGGATGTGCAGACCCTCTACTTCGCATGCACATCAGATGCCGCAGAAAAGTAGGATAAACTTCAATTCAATTGACTTCGCAACTCAACCAATCGAGGGATGAGATGTGCGATGTAATACATCACACCAGCAGGTAGAATGTCCAAAGAGACTCCACACCTAAAGGAAGAGGGGCGGCAACAAGGGGAGAGGGAAGACAGGACCTCTCTCTCTTCTCATGCCTCTTTCTCTCTCTTTTTCTCTTCTCTCAATCTGATTTATTTGCTATTGCTATATTATTCTCATCCATAGATAGAGATCCTCTCTATTTATAGATGATTCTCATGATTCAATAAGATTAAGACTCTTAATTCAAATCTGATTTGAATTGATCCAATACTCATGAAAGAAGAACTCCTATATGAGATATAATTGTCATCGCATATGACAATCAACTTGCACCCAATCCCCCACCCATTTGAGACTCCCTAATAAGCACCAAATTAGGTTTTGGTCATGCTTCATGAGGGGGTATTTTCAGTGCAAGTAAGAATACTCATATCTCATCCAAAATAGATCTGATTCGAATCTGATTCGAAGCTGGTTCGAAATAATTTCTAAAGACTGTCAATCTCAAACTCTTTAAGACTTTTGTACCAAATCTAACTTAGATTTTGGATCCATTTAAGTTTAATTAATTTAGATCTAATCTGAAATTAATTAGTACTTAAATCCAATCTTTCATATGTTTCATGAATCATAGATCAAAAATTATTCATCTCCGGGATCGAATCTAAACCTTATGTATAGTGCTAGCTAGACATAGTCAACTCTTCATTTTTGTTTGACCCATAACTTAATTCTCAATCAAGTTAGCTTATATGTTCAATCAAGTCAAGTACTTCTAAATTGAATATATAAATATAGATCAATTTCTTCCTACTTTGTCTGACTTGTGTGCATAACTCTATAGGTTCAAATACTAAACCGATAGCACAGGAACCAATTCCTACACTCATCGAGATACCATCTAGCAATGGTTTTCGACATCCAGATAGATCAAATTATCACAAAGAATATTTCAGAATCCATACATATGGTTACCACATAATTCATCCTTTTAACCTTGGATGCTCTAGGATGGTCTCAAGTTAACTGTCAACCGAGATTGCTTCATCCGCATTGTATTTCAATCTTTCAAATCCATCTCATGGATTATCCTAGTCAAAGCTTTACTAAATTGAAATACAGTGATACATCAACTCCAGTAATTCGAAGAGGTCAATCCCATCTTGATCTACACGCAGACTTTGTAAGTACTTGACTATACCCAATAGCCTTCCATCACTATATTAAAAATTCAGATAGTCTGACACCAAAGCACAATGAGTTGCTTGCAAGTCACTATAGTGATCTCAGGTCTGAAGGATACTTATACCCATATGTTTCACGAGCAGCTTTTGACAGCAAAATACTCAGCAGGTGAATCACTTGTTCAGTGATGATGTACCCCTACATCTCACCTGCATGCCATACCAGTGTCACCACACTTCTTAGTTAAGAGGACAACCAACCCATATGGCACACAACAATCTCCACTCGATAAATGTCATTGTTCCGTAATGATATATCATTTGATCGTGAATATATTTAAGAACTATACGATAAATTTTTTCTTTATCGTATACTAACATAGTTCTAGGGACTTCATCATAATACAGGAGTTCAAGGAAGATGTCACTTTATAATGAAAAATATCAGAATAATTATTATTCAATTAATCAATAATTTATATACAAGGATGAACTCAATCGTCATACGATTGGTTTTAGGACATAATTTCTAACAAATGTAAGTAAGTTGAGAGAGCATCATTAACGATGAAGTCTCTGATCTGAGTCATCACCAATATGAAACAATATCATCCTAAGCCTACACATGAGAAAGCCACCAACAGATTGTTGGGATGCGTAGGCGATTTCATACATGTATGTCGAAATTTTTTCGAAAAAGTTACAGTGAAAGGCAACTAGATTAATCAAATTAAGTCTAACATGCATATGATCTAATCATCAAATTAATCTACTCTAAGATCTATGACAAGTTATGTTGCATATAAAATTTGAAAGATACTGAAGATAAAATCAGCATGCATGCATGTGAGCAATTGATCACACTACTTCTAATCTAAATTTTGAATTTTATACCTGATCGTGGGTCGACGATCTCCACTGCTGAGAGACATGATAGAGAAGATCTTTGCTGGTTGCTTGCAGCTACACAAGCATTCAACCTCTATAAAAAATTCACTCGAAGCTCTGATCTGATCGATCTTCTCGGGAGTACTAGCTCGTGCAATGACCTTTTCTTGATCGATCTGGATCTTTTTTTCAAATTTTTAGAATCTTTCTAGAGGTTGAAGATAAATTTTTGAAGGAGATGAAGAGGTGGAAGAAAGATAAAGAAGAAAATATTTTTTTCTCTAATTTATTCTCTCTTTCCAAACCCTTAGAATCAAAAATCTGAAATTTAGATTTTTGCGCACACCCCAAGAGATAGGACCCTTCTCTCTATTTTTCATGCCATGGACCATGCCCAAGCTTCTACCACATGAAGAGCTCTCTTCTAATATCTTACATATACAAAAAAAAATCATGAAAGCCCCTTTTATAGGCATGTAAGAAGGTGCGGTGAAGAGTCCCAGTGATCCTAGACTCTTACAGGATTCTATCTCCCTTCATAATTCTATATCCCAAAACATATCAAAAAAATAAGGGATGCCCCTTCTCATATTTTTTTATGGTAAATCAATTCTCCAACAAATCTTCCATAAAAAATATCCTCAAAATATTGCACATATAAAGAGAAAGAAATTTATTAGCATGGAGAGATGGATCTGGATGAGAACAGATTCTCCAAATAAAGAATATTTTGAAATCCAATTTCAGAGCCTTCCTTTTATCAAAACCAAATTATATTTGGACACGAGATAGAGAAGAGAAAAACTCTTTGGTGTGAAAGAATCTCATACAAGACAATTTTGTGCGTAGAGATATATGACGTCCAAACTGGGTTGGAACAGGGAGAAGAGTCCTATTCCAATAAGGACTCTTAAGTTTCCTTATTTGAATCCTAATCTAGTTTAGCTCAAACAAAATATATGAAACCCAATCTAATTAAGTTCATAAATTTTTAACTAAATCTTAATCAAATTAAAAATTGATGGAAGCAAAGTTCTGATCAAATTTAAGATAATTCTCCCTTAGCAATTAGGTCATCTCATAACCTAATCAGGTCAAATCTAATTGAATCCAGTTCAATTAGATTTTATTTAATCCTCTTTTCTCAATCAAATTTAGCTAATTAATAATTTAATTACTAATTAATCTTTCATTAATTCACTAACACTTGGTAAATTAACTTATTACAACTTTTACATGAGGTTAATTATCAATTGGATTAACGATTAAATCCTTGAATGATTCTCAATCATTGATCAGTCATATGATCGGTCAAATACTTCTTTTGAGTATGACCCCATAAGTTCAAACCTAAGCCGGTAGTATAGGAACATCTTCCTGAACCAATCGATGTAACCATCTAGCAATGATGACCCGATATTCGGATAGGTCGAATGATGGCGAAGTAACATTCAAAAATCTATTGGCATATGGTTACCATATAGTCATTCCTTTGACCCTAATGCTGGAGGACGATCTTAGATTTAACTGTCAATCCTAGATAAATCATCCATATTATATTTTAATCTTTTTCAAATCCATCACATGAATTATTTGGGCCCAAGTTTTGCTAAATTGAAATATATTGATGTATATCTCCTATTAATTTGAAGGGGTCAACACCATCTTGACTCACGCACTGACTTGTCAAGTACTTGACTGCATCCAAAAATTTTTTGTTACTGAATTAGAAACTCAATTAATTCGATATCAAAGTATAGCGAGTTGCTTGCAAATCACTATGGTGATCTCAGGTCAGAGGGACACTTATACCCATACCCTTCACGACCTATCCTTGACAGCGGAGTGCTCCACAGTTGGTCACGTTCCATGATGATGTACTCCTACATCTCACTTGCATGCCTTACCAGTATATCCATACCATTTGGTTATGAGGATAACCAATATATATGGTACATAATGATCTACACTTAATATCACTATCATCCTAATAATAGTATATCGTTTGGCCGCGAACCTGTTTAAGGACTATGTGATAAATCCTCCTTTATCGATCAAAATAGTCTTAAAAATTTCATCACAACATAGGAGTTTGTTAGAAGATGTAATCTTAAAATAAAAAATATCAAATAATTTTTATTATTTATCAATTCATATATATTTATAATTAGCACAATCATCACATGATTGGCTTTAGGATACATTTTTCAACAACTTTCACTTGGACTAAAGCCAATCAATATAGTATCACATACCTATCTTTGATTTATCATCTCAAAACTTTCAGATATAGAGGCTTTAGTAGATGGGTTGGTCAAATTCTTCTTTCCATCGATGTTCTAAAGATTGATGTTACCTTAATAGATTTTTCAAATAAGGTGGTAGCAATACAAAATGCTTGGTAAGCTAATGAGATTTTGGCTTCTTGACATGAGCTATAGCTCTGGTGCTGTACAATATAGTAGGACCATCATCAGAGGGTGCCACTCCTAGCTTGCCAGTGAACCTATACAATCATATAGCTTTCTTGCAAGCATCAAATGCTGTAATACATTCTGCCTCACAATTTGAATTTAACTATATTTTTCTACTTGAAATCTTTCCAGTAGGTTGCTCCATTATTTAGAATAAAGATATATTCTAATACGTTCCTACTATTATTATGTCCAACTAAAAATTAGAGTCATACTCCATAAGTTTTAAATCAGATTCTTCATAATTGAATCACCGATCCTTAATATTTCTCAAGTACTTAAGGATGGCCTTCCAGTGATTCTCACCCAGCTCTTGCAAATATCCACTCACTATCCTAGTGAGTATACCATATCCGTCTCATACATGGTATAATGATAGAACAAATTATACTCATAAATATCCTATGTATGTTGGACTAGAAAAATCCAAGCAGCCTCTTAGATCTATCTTTATAGATCTTCATCACTAGGATGAGAGATGCTTTTCTCAAAATCCTTTATGAAGAATAATAATAACAGTAAAACTTTTATTTTCTGTAATGTAAGGAATATCATTCCTGATTAAGAGAATTTTATTCACATACAAGATAAGAAATACATTCATAGAACTATTAACCCATTTGTATTTACAAGGTTCTTCTTTATTCTCAATGAAACCATGCATTTTGATCACTTATCAAAATATATATTTTAACTCTAAAATATTTAGTATTGTCACAGAAGAAAATATCTCGTTATGGTCAATATCATAATATTGACAATATCCTTAGGCAACCAGAAGAGCTTTGTAGGTCTCCACCTTCTCATCTACGCTCTCTGATCCTATTAAAGATCCACTTACACTCTATAGATTTTATCCCTTCGAATGGATCAACGAGTGTCCATACAATGTTGATCTTCATGGACTCCATTTTGGATCTATGGCTCCAAGCCATTAATCAGAGTCTGACCTTTGCATGGATCATGTAGGTGATAAAATCCTTGTTGTTCTCTTTGAGTTCAACAGGATCACATCCCAGAACTAGATACCGAAGTATCTATTTAATGGATACGATACTCTACCAGATCTCCTTAATAGTGCCTCTACAATAGATTTTGGGTTTGATCTAATCAAATTCAATTTTATGGGTTCACTAGATTGTGTCAGTTCTTCTACCTGTTGAATTTCATAAGTTTCATATTAAAGGAATTAGTACCTTCACCAAGATATTCTTTTTCTAAAAAGAATGCTAGGAACAACTCTTATTCTTTAGCATGGTAAAAGTTATATCTCCTAAATTTTTTGAGATTATCCTACAAAATAATACATATAGGATCGTGATCCAACCTAATTGGTCTGTAATTGCTTGATGTAAACCAAACACTCTCAAATTTTAAGGTAAGAGAATATCAGCTTATGCCTAATCTACATATCATATGGAGTCCTTGCAAGAGAATATCAGCTTATGCCTAGTCCACATATCATATGGAGTCCTTGCAACTGATTAGTTTGGAATCCAGTTCAGAATATGATAAGTAGTCTCAAGAGTATTACCTTAAAAGGAGACTGACAAACTTTTAATCCCCATCATGGAATGAATTATGTCTAACAAAGTCGATTCCAACAGGAGAGAATCCTATTCTCTTCTAAATATGTCAAAACTTATCGAAAGGACATTCTTCTCTTTGGTTTGACCGAAGAGTTTCAATACTCTTTCCAGTTTGTTTCTCTACTTTATTATGAAATTATTTGAACATTTCAAATAATCTAAATTTATGGCAAACATGTTCATAGATTCAATATATTAATATGTATCAGATTCAAAATATTATTGGCTCATTCATCTTTTTCAACAAAAGGTGACTTGGTCATCTTACTAAAGACATAGGATTGACAGATTAATAATGATTTAAAATTATTGACCTCAAGAATTATCTCCTGTTGATCCTATTCTTTTATATCACTGAACTTAAATTGCCAAAGATAGGCTTTTATAATATTATCTATTTTAAGGAGTTTATTTGATTGTGTACAATACACTAATAGGCTATGACTATTTATAAATATCATTTCTCAGTTATCCACATGATTTTGACATCATTTATAATGATATCACAAAAATCATTAGGCAATAGTAGCAATCACTAAAATGATATTGTTAGAATTGAAAATAGGCTTGATGATTACTAAAATCAGGATTAAAACATAACTTCCAATTCTAATATTTAGGAATCTCTTACTGTTTTCAAACTTTCTACTAATATGAAGTTGTTACAACAGTTTGCATAGACTTTCAATATCCAATGCTGAGATAGTACTGTCACGAATAGAGAAATCACAAGATGTTATCATTTAAGTATCTTGTCCAGCAATCTTTGCTGATTTCTCTTCTTTAGCCTGTTTGGATAAGGGACTCTGCTAGACTAGGTTAATCCTAGACTCTTTTGTCAGTTCAAACTCAGTAGTCCAAATATGACTCTTTAAACCTTCATTTTTTTTATCAAAAAATTATTATCACACTGAAGACACATCTTCAGAGGTGCGAAAGAACTCTTTCAATATTGAAAAATTTTCTCCCACAGAGCATTATCGAATTTACAACTAAATTCATATTCTTTACTGCTCTCAGTAACACCACATGATGATATGATCATCTGATCACTTCTGATAAGTATCTTTGATTGCATCATATGTGTTGAATGTGAAAATTTCAGGTGCTAATCCATAATCATATATAGGATCCATTCGTGCTCTAGAACTATTTACAACTTTCGATACAAAAATTATTAAAGTTGGATCCTATAAGTCATTATCAAACAGTGAATGGAGCAATGAACATTTAGCCATAACTGAAAGAAAAATACAAGATCTCTGAGTTTATAAATTGATTAAGCCTAAAGACTTGGACTTTAGTCTAAAGATTTTTTACTATTTAGTCGAATTGGTAGTCTCTACTTTCAATATGAGGAATTACCTTAATTTCTTAGTAGGTACTAGAATCCACACAAACTATATACAATTCGAGGGTGGCTCAATCAACCCATATACATCTATAGGTAGATTCTCAATCAATTATTTTTTCAAATAATTTTAAGTAATTAATTTTATCTTAGATTTTATTTTAATAGATGATGGGCCTCCACTAAAAATTTTAGTTAGATCAAATCATTAACATGAACCTACTCTGTGTTTCTAACTAATGAATGATCGATCCGAAAATGGCTCGATCAACCCAACCATTATCAGATAGTACAATAGAGTCATCATATGATGAATGATAATTCTATCATTTAGAGAGAACACTAGACGGATGGCACCTGCAATGTCAATCAGAAATAATAATCCATTATCATTCACCTTAATGGGAGGCTATGATCTAGTTATCTCCATAATTAGCTTATTTTATGGATCTAATAATTTAGAAGATTTAAGAATTAGTTTAGAGAAAAGATGAGAAGAGATCAACTAGTAAACCACAATCCTCTCACTAACTTCACTAAGTCATTGAATTGGATTAAGATCATGATGGTTGAATTGGCACCTAGATTAGTCACACTGATCAACCTTAATGACATGATCAACTCGAATCACTTAGCGATCTAATTAAGACATAATCCACCAAATTCATTGGATAAGTGAGATCGATGGGAGGGTATGCTAAGCTTGCCTTCGATACCATCGAAATGGCCAGGTAAGCCGCTCCTAATTAAAAACTATTGGTCGAAATACCAAACTTACCTTAGACACCAATTGGTTAATTAATTTTGATTTGACCGACCTAATGATTCAAATTCAACCACTGAGCCATAATTAAAGACTTGAACTTGACCATCTACAACTATTGTATTGGTTCTAGAGAAATCTTAATTTAATCTAATTCAATATTTGATTAGATTTAATCAATTTCTCTAGTTAGTTCATTAACTCTTTGATTCTAACTTTAGATCTAATCTAATTAAGAGGATCTGATTTGAGCTAACCCATGCTCACATATTTTATGCAAATGACGTTAGATCTTTAATTCATAATTCTAGATCTAATCGATTCTATACTTAATGTCAATTAAGTTCAGCATCAATATGAGTTTAGACTCTGGTAATATTTTGAAATAATTTGAATCTTTTATTTTGTAAATAATTTACAACAAATATTATGTAAAAATTTTTATTCTAAAACTAGATTGCCTCAATCAACATTGAGCTGGCTACACAAGGGGACTGGATCAACTCAGCTCAAAACTGGATCGACTCAATAATTAAGCGAGTATGATTCAAAGAGTTTCAGATCTGAAAATTTTTTCATAACACTAAAATAAAATCAATCATAATATTTTTAGATTATATCTAAACTTTTATGATTCAAGATTTTATTTCATCATAATTAAAATTATTTTAATCATATAGATTAGATGTCTTATTTTCATACAACTTTGTATCACATACAACAAACCTGAGGTTTCAAGATCTAGAATTTTGTAAAAAAAAATAAGTTCTTCTTTTCACGTTCTTATTCTTGAGATCTAATCATATGGCATCCCTACACATCATAAGACCACCCTATCGGAATGAGAAGAAGGGTCTTTAAATCTTTCTTGCTCCTATGACTAGACAGCCTGATGATCAACCTAATCTAAAGTACTTACTAATCGGATCATTTAATCTAATCATATATCATATATGCATGAATTTAGATCTAATTTAAATTAAATCAAATCTAATTATAACTTTAGATCATATCTAAATTATATCATAAATATCACATGCAAACATAAAATCAGATTTTATGAACGATCAGCATAAACTAGGACAATCTTTTCACTGTAAGGGGTAATCCCTGCAGCAAAATAACCTTATATCAGTTTATACGATCAACCATCAATTAAATTTAGATCTAAGATATCACATATCAGATCTAAATAAAATAAAATTTCAGATTTAATATGCATATAATTTATGTCATATAGAAACTAGGTGCCGATATCACTGTTGGGGATGCGTAGATGATTTCATTCATGTGTTTCAAAACTTCTTCGAAAAAATTATAATAGAAAATAACTAGATTAATCAAATTAATCTGATATGCATATAATCTAATTATCAAATCAACCTACTCTAGGATCTATGATATATTATGTTGCATATAAAATCTGAAAGATATTGAAGATAAAATTAGCATGCATGCATTATGAGCAATAGATCACATCTACTTCTAATTTGAGTTCCAAACTTCATACCTGATCGTGGGTCAACGATCTTCACTACTGAGAGATATGTAAGGAGGATCCTTGCTGGTTACTCATAGCCGCACACACGTTCGGTCTCTATAAAAAATCCACTCGAAGCTCCGATCTGATCAGTATTCTTAGGAGTACTAGCTCGCATGAAGATCTTCTTCTTAGTCGATCTGGATCCTTTCTTCAAATCTTCAAAACTTTTTCAAAGATTAAAGATGAACTTCTGGAGGAGATAAAGAGGTAAAAAAAGATAAAGAAAAAAATAATTTTTCTCTAATTTATTCTCTCTTTTTAAATCCTTAGAACCAAAAATCTGAAATTCAGATTTTTATGCACACCCCAAGAGAGAGGACCCTTCTCTCTATTTTTCATATCATAAACCATACCCAAACTTCTACCACGTGAAGAGCTCTCTTTTTGTATCTTACACATATAAAAGAAACCATAAAAGCCCCTTTTATAGGCATGTAAGGAGGTGGGGTGAAGAGTCCTAGTGATCTTGGATTCTTACAGGATTATGCCTTCTTTCATAATTTATGTCCCAAAATAGGCCAAAAAAAATATGAGATGCCCCTTCTCATATTTTTCATTAATAAATCAGTTCTCTAACTAATCTCCCACAAAAAATCTCCTCAAAATAACCATATAAGGAGAAAAAAATTTATTGACGTAGAGAGGTTGATTTGGATGAGAACAGATTCTCCTGATAAGAAATATTTTAAAATCTAATTTTAAAAATTTTTTTATCAAAATCAAATCAAATTTAGATGTGACATAGAGAAGGAAAAGAACTCTTTGGTGTGAAAAATTTTACACAAAATAATTTTATGCATGGAGATATATGGCATATAAACTAGGTTGGTGCAGGGAGAAGAGTCCTATTCCAATAAGGACTCTAAGTTTTCTTATTTAGATCCAAACCAAATCACATCTGATTTAGCTCAAATAAAATATATGAAACTTAATCTAATTAGATTCATAAATTTTGAACCAAATCTTAATCAAATTAGAAATTCATTGAACCAAAGTCCTGATCAAATTAGGGATAATTCTTCTTAGCGATTAGGTCAGCTCATAATCTAATCAGGTCAAATCTAATTAAATCTAATTCAATTAGATTTTATTTAATCCTCTTTGCTTAATTAAATTGAGCTAATCAGTAATCTAATTGCTAATTAATCTTTTATTAATTCACTAATATTTGATGAATTAATTTATTACAACTTTTGTATAAGGTTAATCATCAATCGAATTGATGATTAAATCCTTGAATGATTCTCAATTGTTAATCAGCCACATAATCAATCAGAAACTTTTTTTGAGTGTGACCCCATAGATTTGAATCTAAGCTAGTAGCACAAGAATATCTTTCTGAATCAATCGATATAACCATCTAGTAATGATGACTTGACATTCGGATAGGTCGAATGATGGTGAAGCAACATTCAAGAATCTATTGGCATATGGTTACCGTATAATTCATCTTTTTGACCCTAATGCTTGAGGATGATCTAAGATTTAAATGTCAATCCCAGATAAGTCATCTACATTGTATTTCAATCTTTTTCAAATCCATCACATGGATTATCTGGGTCTAAGTTTTGCTAAATTGAAATACACTTATGCATATCTCCTACTAATTCAGAGGGATCAATCTCATCTTGACTCATGCACTGATTTATCAAGTACTTGACCACACCTAAAAACCTTCCATTGCTAAATTAGAAACTCAATTAGTCCAATACCAAAGTACAGTAAGTTGCTTGCAAATCACCTTTGTGATCTCAGATTGGAGGGATACTTATATCCGTACTCTTCGCGAGCTATCTTTGACAACAAAGTGCTCCGCAGTTGGTCACATTCAGTGATGATTGTACTCCTACATCTCACCTACATTATCAGTATCTCCATACCATTTGGTTATAAGATAACCAACGCATATGGCACACAATGACCTACACTTGATATCACTAACGTCCTAGTAATAGCGCATCGTTTGATTGCAAAATAGTTTAAGACTACATAATAAATCTTCTTTTATCGATCAAAGTAGTCTTAAGAACTTCATCATAACATGGGAGTTTGTTAGAAGATGTAACTTTGTGATGAAAAATATCAAATAATTTTTATTATTTATCAATGTATATACATTTATAATTAGCACAATCATCACACGATTGACTTTAGGACATATTTTCCAACATGGATAAACAAGTTGAGGACCTTCCAAATACTAGATGAGGCACAATGATGGTAACTGTGAGGGAGTCAAAAGAAAGACATGAGAGAAAAGAGTTTTTATTCCTTACAAGCCATTTTTCTGTTACAAAAGTGGTGACAAAAGAGAAACCATAAAGAGGAACAATCGCTGACAACTTC